>NC_048902.1:16090794-16137090 GCF_011077185.1 Oxyura jamaicensis
TTCTTTTTCTTTCTATTATTATTATTATTATGCTGGCTTCAGTGATTCCTGTTAAGTTCCTAACTTGTTAACCTGGTAAAGTATTCACCTTTGCCCTGGAAAACCAATATCTAAAGGAGGCATTGCATTTCTCTTGTGCAACATCAGTAAAATTGGTGGTTTTGAAATAGTTCTTTGCAATCAAGCAAAGCCACTCCATTCCTCCTTTAAATACCCCTCTTCCTTCCCACCACTAATTTCCTCACCAGCTCTACCGAACTATGCAGTAGGCTTTTCTCCATGTTCATTCTTCTCTAACATCAGTTTACTTCTCCATGTTCTCAGAGGTCCTTTGTGCGTATATATAGCTTTTCACTTGCAATGGCTATATACTGATGTTGCTTCAGGTAGGTAAGCAGTGTAGAGAAAATAAATGGTTTGAGGAACTCTGGGAACAATGCTGGGAGTTGTAAGTGAGGGGACAGGCAGTAGAGAACAAGAATATAGGGGAATGGGGATTTGGGCCTGTAAAAATCTTTGGTCTTCACTTTCATACTAGTGGAAAACATTGCTTTTACTGAACTTCCTTTCATCTTCAAATAAAACTACTCATTCAAAGATAGCTGTGTCAAATACTCATCCATATACCAATGCTGACAGCTTTTTCTACTCCACGCTAAGGTTAGTTTAAAGATGTCTTATGGTTACAAACGTGATTCAGAATTGATAGCATTTACACAAGCTCTGCTGCTGGAGAGGATTCCCTGATCTCTGAAATTTTAAGAACAATTCCCCCCCATGCTGTTCAAATAGTGAAAAAAATAATAATTTATTTCAAAAGCAAGTACAGGAATACTTGTGGGCTATATGCACCTGGATTTGTCTACCTGCATTCATATGAACATGTCCCAGAAATGTGCCTAGCGTTACCCATTGTCCCCACCAAAAAAGGCCACTAAGATTTACATTATAACTAAGTGGCCACAATGGGCATATATTAACTGTAAATATGCAGCATCCCTGTTTCCTTAGAAAGGTTCACAGTCTTCAAATTAGACAAACAGAAAGCATGAGCAGTTGGTGTAGTCCATAGCTCAGCTGCTGAAAAGGAGGAGACCGAATCTAATTGTCTTATTCCTGGTTTCTTTCTCTGGAACCTATAGAACTATAAAACTATATGAAAAGATATTAGGTATATGAATGAAGCCAGATGCATTGTATCCTGGCATTATCTTCCATGGTCTGAAAACACTTGGAAGCCCTGCTGAATTGTTTTTAGATCCCCCCCTTGAGGTATGGTGCAACCAGATTTATGTTGCATCGTGAGCTGATACCAGGGTTGAGAGTAGACTTTGGATTTCCAAGTTTCCCACTAAAGTACATTTCTACTGCATTTCACCTCTGTTTTAAAGGGCTCCAGCAGTTTAGAAAAATAAGGACTGCTGTCCATTGGTTCAAGAGAAGGCAATGCAAAGGGCATTTTTCTAGGCTGAGGCAGAGCATTGAATATCAAGTAGATTTATTCAACCAACAGACCTTTTTTCCCAGGCATCTGTCACTGTATCACCCATCTATGTGAACCACTTGGGATTCTGAGCCCACATAATTCTGTGAAACAAAGTAGTAAAATGGAACAATTCACTCCTGTGTGTGGCTGGGCTGTTCTCTGAGATGAGCTTTGCCACACACCTGAGTCTGGGTTGTCATATAAAGTAAGTATTAGATGGGAGGATCCATTGTTTAATAATCATCTTGGCATTATTTGCAACTGCCAATTGTCCCCAAAAGAGGAAGCTGAGAGAGGTAACACATTGGTATGGGATATTATTAAAAGGATCTCTATGTTACTCTCCCAAGGCAGATAGCAAATGTCTTATTTTCCACAGTGGCAGGAGCACCCATGCTTGTAACTAAAACCATGAACTTTTTATACAGGCTGTGTTGCCTTTTCAATTTTATTTTCATTTACTTCTCATTAGTTACCTTCTTGTTTGTATCTATTCTCCTTGAGATCTTGCAGTTTCTTGACTCTTCACCCTTTCTATTTTCCTCACCATCTAACCTTAGAGCATTCTTCTTTTTTCTCTCTCAAAATCTGCCTTCTGGTATTTTCCATGAATCCATCTGCATTGAATTATTTATAGTTACAATAAAGTCCGCTTTTGTCTAATGTTTATTTTCTTTAATAACAAGAAACATGGGGAAAATGTTCCAAAGAACCGAAAAAGGACTTGACTTTTCTGGACGCTAGGCAACGGTAGCCAAAAAGTACAAAACAAGCTGTAGGATGTTCATAAGATGCCTTCTAAAAATAATAATACTTAGTACTTGGGTATCTAAAGTGCTTTTTGCCTTCATTATATTTCTCAAATCTAAGCCTTGGTTATAATGTTGTCATGTCACTCCAAAGGCCTTAATAGACAAGGAGTTACTGTAGAGGCAACCAAGGACAGTAAGCAGATGGATATGGCTGATGGGGCCAGGTCTCTGCTACCTTCTCATTGTCCTAGGTGTTTTATATAGGTCATGGAAGTCGCTTATGCTGGTCATTCCTGGCCAACAACTTTATCTTGTGTCTGGGAGAACAAACAATAGAGCAAAAAATATATCTTACTTAAAGAGTCATTGCTAGTCCTTTGTTACCTTTTACTGCTTGTTTGAGTTTTCTTTTATTATGATTTAAGGGCTTTTCCCATCTCCTTTTCAAGTGGAAGGTTTATGTTGTTCATTTGCTTCTTTCTTCCCTTCAATTATGCGAGTCATGCAAGCATTTCCCCTTGAACACTTTCCAGCATCTCCCACCCCATACCTCTCCCCTCCATGTCCTCCCCCTCATTTACACAGCTCCATTCTCCTCTGTGTTTCCTGCACTGCCTACAGTAATTACACTTAGCATGGATGCCATGGGGGAGGGAATATGGAAAGGGAGAAGGTAAAGAAAGGACTTCTGAGGAATTTGGATGAGGTAAAACTGGAGACTCCTTTGCACATGTGAAAGACTGAAGATGTGAAATAAGCAGCAGAAGGAAAGGAAGAGAACAAGTCAAAGTCGAGGTCCAGGGTGACAAGAGTCATCCCCAGCATGGAGGCAGTTGGATCTTGTCTCTCCAGAGGGAGCAAGGAGGGACCTGGAAGCTACAGAGATGGGATTGCAGGAGATGGGGTCCTTGCTCTCCATTCCACCCACATGAAGCAAAAGCCAGAGGGTAAGGCTTAGTGAACCCTCCTTACCACCTCTGCTGGCAAAAAGGTTGTTCGGGGTGGTTGTTTGGATGCAGGGGTGGTTATTTTTTCTCTCACTCATTCTGTTTCTTTTTCTGTTCCATACCCCTTGACCACTTGTATTATTGCAATTTCTTGTCTAAAAAAAATGTCTTAACTGCTTCTGTTCCAGCTCCAATGTTTAATCCACAGGAAAAGTAGGATTCTGGCACCACAGAAGCAGAGTCCTCCAAACTTTGGGGCTGTACCTATAAGCTGGGGATGAAATCTGCCTCCAGGTCTTGCAGTGACCTAACCCTGTGCTCCCCAAGGTACATTATGGATGTGAATACCACCCCTCTTTCTCAGAGCTGCTTTTAAGTGTTTGCCTCAGAAAGAACAAACACATGCCATCAAACAGCCTAACTAACAAACAAACCTTCAGAGACCGGCAGTTCCCCAAATTAGCCCTCAAAACTCTCTGAAACTTCACACATTTGGATTAAAAGCTATCTGGATGCAGAACACTTGAGCTAGAGGAGCTGCACATCTGTGGCAGGTACCTACTTATTTTTTTGTTTTTATTCTCACACTCACCTCCGTTAGCTGATCTCTAGCTATCAAATTGTGATGGAGCAAAGGTAATAAAATGGCCGTAGGACAGAAAATCCTGCCGGAAGTTCTCCCATGGCTCAGCCAGACCTAGAAGATGCACAATTCAATTAAAAGAAATACAAAGTTTTTCTCTCTTCACCTTGCTGCTTTTTCTGTCTCTTCTGTGTATTTCATATATCCATATATATATATAAATAAATGCCCACGCACGCGCATACGCACATACACGCACAAACCCACCCCTCCCCTTTCCAATCCTTCCTTTAAGGTTTAATTTAACAATAACATTTGCGATCGGGGTCCTGAGCATCTCAAGGGCATTGCGCTTGAAATTGCACACACTCCGCACCATTTATCATAGCCTGACATGTGTCATGTTCCAGACTGCAGCTCCAAGAGGTTACAGCTCACGACTGCTCCTTTGTTGATCAGCTGCCGAGACAACTGAGGCACCTTTCTTTCTTTTTTTCTTTCTTTCCTTCTTTCATTTTTTTTTTTTTTTTATTATTAAAGCTGCACTGTCCTCTTTTCAAAGGGTTCATTCTGACACAATAGAGAAAGCAAATGAATCCTTCTCTGCTCTCTGCAGTCTCCCCACCCAATCTTTGTCAGCACCAATTCGGATCCTATTTACCATGGGTTTGATAGGCTAGCCTGTGTTGGTTAATATTACTGCTCAGTATTAACTGTGAGATGGATAAACTCTTTTCAAGTTAGGTCTCTGCTTCAGGAGAAGAACAGGGTGCTATTAGCTGCTAAGGATATCGGGGACAACGGTAAGGGAGTCCACAAATGTTTTCTGCTGGCAAAATCCAGGCAATATTTTGCCAAGCCACTGAGCTTCTTCCATTGCTGAACTTCAGTCCTGCAACTTTGGTATAATGAATTTTCCCTCCTCCACAATTTCTGATTCAATTACTCCGTCCCTTCTCCTTTACTTCCTTGGTGTCTTGCAGAGATCTTGCTGCCTGCAGAGCACCTGAGACCTGCATGTATCTTTGCAGAAATGATGCCTACAGCAATACAAGGAACCAGGCTGTTCATAAAGCATATTGACAAGAGCTACTGAATTGTGCTCATAAATCACTTGTAGATTGTACTTCTGCCAGTCTTCATCCTTCCAATCAGCATTCGTACAGGGTATGGGTACAGGTGTCATCACAACTTAATGGGTAAGGGATGCAAAATGCTATCGAAAGAAAGAAATGGGGTTGGCATACTTGTCTAGGATATGAACAAAAGCAGACTTTGCTTCATATTTTTCTGTTTTCTAGAGGAAGTAGGCATGTCAGGTGAGCTAGTCATTTCTTTTATAATCGTTTAAAAATCAACCCAATTTTAAAGCAAGAAATGCTGAGCTGGAGCTGATTTCTCCATTTCCTCTCCCTATATTCAAGTTCATCTCTGTCCTGGAAGACTCAGAGCCTGAATGTTCAGGTCCCAAAGCCTGGCTGTGTTTTGGAATGATATTTGATCCTTCAGATTCCTATTCCCCTCTGAGCTCTAAATCATGCGATGTTCATCACCACCTGTTAGCATTAAGCACAGCCTCTGCAGACACAGTTGGGGTTGCCTTACTTTCTCTCCCTCTCTCAGCTTTTGTTGATGAATATTTTCAGAGGTTTCCTTGGCTTTAGAGGCTTTTGATTAATCAGAAGTGCCAGATGGAAAGGCTCAACTACTACCACCACATATATGTCACACGCCTATTAGATTCACAATTGGAGGTTTGGTGTTCTTTTACTCCTTGCTGGCAAGATTTGGCACTCCATCCTTCACTGTATGTTGCTCACAGCCACCCATCGTGACCCTCTTTGCCTTCCAGATCAGCACGAGCCTCTTTCACAGACCCAAACTGCACTTTGCTGTGTGAAGCTGGCTCTCTTTGTCCTCCCTTCTCTAGTTTCATGGCCATAGCTGGGTAGTCCCACGCTCACAACACCCTCCCTGGTTCCACAAGGAGTCAGCTCCCCTTGCATCGCCTTCCTGACCTTGACTCCTGCTTGATCCCTGCGGGGCCCTGCAGGGATGATGTAGAGCCACCAGCTGGGACTCCACCGGGGCTCCACCAACTTTCAGTCACATAACTCTCCCTGTCCTAGGACACACGGCCACCTGCACAATCTCGCCTTCCCCCACGTTGAAGTATGGAAAAGGATTTGTGAAAGCAGGAGAAAGTGTGGAGAAAAGCCATGCATAAAGGGAGAGACCACCATAAATGCTGCTGCCTCATCAGTCTGCTACCTTCAGCAAGTGCCTGGTGCTGGTGCTGCTCCTCTGCCCCCCCAAGCAGAGAAGCAGCTTTATGCTGCTGGGCTGCACGGTCTTGGGCGAACATAATGGCTCCCCACAACTCCTAGTGAGGCTTACTGAGGATATTTAAGAGGGCTGGAGCCACATTATTTATGGAGAGGCTGTGCCCTGGGTGCGCTTGTGCCTCACTCTCTTTTTAGGACAGCTGTTCCCATGAAAGCTGCTACGGTGTTTTAATTCCTTGCTCCAGAAAGCACAGGGACTGGTCTGGCCCCCAGCAGTTTAAAATGGAAGATAAATAATTTTAAAAGTATTTTGTTGACTTGTAGGGAGGCTGCAGGAAGAAAGAGAAAAGAAGAGCATATTTTATTTTCAAGCCCCCCAATAAAATAATAATAATAAAAAAAGCCCTTCGGCTCCCCCACCTCTGACAAGAGAGATTCTCACCATAGTATTGCTCAGGAATGTGTTTCCTTTGGGCAGGGATACACAGATACTCTGAGCACAACAGAAACACGACAATGAAGGCAGCTCACACAGCAGTCAGGCAAGCGGTCAGTCTTCTGAATATCTCAACCATGCCGTAGCACTATCAGTGGATTCAGAATTGGCTGAACATCCTGGTCTCCCTCTGGAAGGAAATATAGCTGCAGCAGCCTCTATTTATTGGGATGGCATTGGGGGAGGCTGGAAGTTAATTGGCTCCTCGGATATGAAGAATAAAAGTAACCTTGGGTCCCTCTGCTAATAAGAAAAGGAGATAACCGCTGAGCCCAGCAACATATAAATAAGTTGAGAACCAATAATGACTTTAAAAAAGTATTTAAATGCAATCAGGCAGAGCTGTTTGAGATATCAGAGGAAAGAATAATGACATGTGTACAGTAGACACAATGTAGATTACAATTTATAACAGGATACAGGATGGAGCCAGCACTTGATTAGGGGACCATGTTACAAATTTTTCAGCATATGTCCTCTGTTTTTCTTTGCCTTGGCATAGAGAGCTGGGCACTGATGGTAAGTAAATCAGATTGTCAGAAAATGCCCATGTTGATGAGAATTGCAGGATCCAAAGAAATTAACTTGACTTGTATTTTAGACAATTCTGCCATATCCATTCCTTGCCCAGAGCTGTCAACTGGAAAAGAGTTGTGCCTGCTCACAGCTTTAATCAGAGATAAAAATTATCCCTAGTTCATGAATATGTTTATCATGAAGATATGTCAGTGGCAGACAATAGATTCTCAGCACACAGTTCTGCATGTCTTCCACTAAAACATGTCACATACTGAAGTGTCTTGTTCTCTGAACAGCACCCGCATACTCAACACGTTGCCCAGCTCATGCCCATACACACACAGAGCCTGAGAAAGGGGAAGTCCTCCAGGATGAAACACATGGAGCTTCTGTTGATGAGCCTGTAGGACCTTAAACCTCCCTGGGTGTCTGCTTGCAGTGCCTTGGCTGCATACGAACCGTTCACCTGCTTACCAGGGATGAAGTCAGGAAGGAATTTTTCCCTCCATCTGGTCACAAAGGCTGCTGGGGCTTCTTTTATCTTCTTTCATGGTTTAAGGCTCGGTTTTCCCCCTGGATGTGTTCACAGAAACATTCCCTGCAGTTGCTGGGACCTGAGATGTCGGCATGGCTCCTGACCACTCCTGCGGTAAGTTGTGCTTCCAGTGGGGTGGGGGAGGCTGTGACGTGCCATTTCCTACAGATAGCCAGACTATGACAAAAAGAAATGTTCTTCATGGTTTGAGTAATCCTTTCCACTTCTAAATGTCTTTTCCATGCCAGCCTGGTAACCCCCCAATCCTCGGAGTATCCTAAATTAAAGAAACCAACACCAGAAAAAAAAAAAAAATAAATAAATCAGAAATGCAACTGGCAGAGTAGCAAAGCTGAGTAAATGGTTGACAAGGGATGTTTATGTGTTGCAGTGTGTTATTTTGGCTGCTCCGCTTGTCAAAATCCCCCTAGAAAACAGAGAGAGCACAAGCAGCTAAATGAAGGCTTCTTGCGGGGCAAAGGCTGGCTGGCTGGCAGTGTGTGCGCGTATGGTGTGGGTATAGTTTTGTGCGTACGGTGAGGAGGAGGGAAGCTTGTCATTGTGTTTTCTTTTCTAGACAGCCATAAACACCTCTGTTTATTTCCAGCATGCCATCTAAATTCAAAATTAGCATAAGCTGATGATGTTAATTGATTTATATGCATGCAGGCAGTGCTTTATCAAAGGTAGAGGGACATAAGGTCATTCCCCTAAGGGTCTCCAGGGAGCAAGTACCCATCTGAGATAATACTGAGATTGGCATAGCTGGGTATATAACTGCTTCCAAGTATGGAGAAATTGAGTTCTTTGTCATTAGCAAAATATATATATATATATATATATATTTTCCTATTAATATTGTAATTCTTCTTTTAATAAATGCTGTCCTCACTGAGGTCTAGGAAAGTGCCCTCCAGGTCCACCGAGGGGTGGCACATGCTGCAGCTGGCAGGCTGGCAGCTTTCCCAGAGAACGAGAAAGTCATGTCATAGTGGCCGGCTGAGCAAGGCACTAGAAATTTCATTCCCTTCAGGTCACTCTACCACAGACATCGTGGAAGTCTCAGGGTGCTTCCTTAAAGGAGGCCAGTGATGACACCTAGACAGTGAGTAAAAAACAGAAAGTGCTCTACTTTCTAAAGAATTTCATGAAAATATTATTTTGTGAAAATATTATTTCATTTCTCTTCCCTAGAGCTATACCAAGAGCAGAGCCTCAGCTTTCAAGTTTCAAAGGACAGAAAATATTTCTCATCTTACACTACCACCACCTTAGAAAGGGAGGGAAGGAGAGGAAACAGTCTCAAATATAATGTGGTCACATCTCACTATTCCGGTTTTCATCACTTGTTTTAAAAACTTAATTTTTGCTAAGCATGAAAATGGGATAATCTGAGTTGACAGATTTTATTTTATTTTTTTTTTTTGGGGGGGGGGGTGGATCTAGAAGTGAAATTTATCTCAAAAAAGAATCTTACTTTTGTAGGCAAACATCCCCTGCCTGGCAAATTGGGAATTTTGCCCTCCTTAATGGGAGCTGCACTATCTGATTGCTGCCTGATGAAGCAGTAGCTCAGCGAGGCCACCTCTACGCCGAACAATCCCATACATCAGAGGCCATCCGTTTGAATTCAATGGCTTTACTGGTGCTAAGAGAGGATATTGGAAACCTGGTCTTAAATCGCACTTTTCAGGTAATAAGTGGCAATGAATGGAAGAGAAAAGGAAGCAGGAAGCTTATAGGATTTAAGGAGTTTCTTTTGAAAAAAGAATCCACCCCACTGCTGATGGCCAGATGCTCGTGTGTGTGGAGATGTGCAAATAAAAGCAGGGTGTAAAGCTGTTAGCAGTGGTTCACGGCAACAGACTAGCTCCTGTCAAGGAAAAGCAGGTTAGGTAAACTTTTCAGGTGTTTGGAGGTGAATCTTTTCATTTGTGCACAGCCCTCATTTGACCCAACTATTTCACATCATTACCAATTGCTTTGTTCGTACGTATCAAACTTCCTTCTTGTGCTTTATTGGTTTCTGCTCTCACTGACCTCTTCCAGCAGTTTACTTTCTAACATCCTGAAAGCTTCATCATGTCTGTTCAGTGCACCTCACCTAGGGCTGAGATTAAAAGTTAAAAAAGAGAAAGAGTGAACACAACAGGAGAAAAAAACAGAAGAGCTTTTGGCAGCAGCCTGGTGACACACTGGAGTAAGTGAAATGGGATGGGTAACCACCTGGAATAATGGCAGGGGGGAAAAAAAAGGAGAGAGAAGGAGCTCAGAGGATTGGCTCAAAGAGCAGGGCCTGGGTGAGAGCATTAGTGGAAATAGCAAGCTGAGCAGACCCTGGGAATGGAGAAAGCAGAAAGTGTATCTCTCTGTTACAAAGAGAGACACTGAGAGCAATTAAAATAGAATTTGGGCTTATTTGAATCACAACACCAAGCCCAGATTCCTTGTATCCTCTCCCAGAATAAAACTAAAGCGCAAGATGAGTCACAAGGATATCTGAAGTGAGGGGAGGGAGGAGAGAAGGTAGAAATCAAACAGGGGAGAGCAGATTGCATCTGACCCCAGTTGCCGGACATTTTGCTATAGCATAGTAGTCTATTGGGGACAGAAAGGAGGTGAGGGGACATCAGCCTGGCCAAATTTCACTCAGGTTAACCCCAGAATCTTCTGCCTCTTCTGTTCTGGGAACTCACAGCAGGGTTATGTTTGGGCTGCCTAAACAGAGCATTGCTGCTATTGGTGGAGGACAAACATTTTAATCAGCATAGGTGGAGTAAGATTTGAGAGTCTGTCTCTGCTTTCAATGGGAGTGACAATGAAAACATTCAGTACTTTTGCCAGGAAAGATCTTAAGATTTATTTGGTGTCAATTAAAAAAAAAATGCTTTGACAAAATAGTTTTTTTTATTTATTTATTTATTTATTTTTTAAATTCTCTACTATATGGTAGAAAATTGTGCAAAACCAAATATTGTTGTATCCCCTCAAAAAGCTGGCCTGAATTCTCTAACACAGTCATAATCTTTCTTTCTTTCAGTTTTCCTCAAAGATATCGGTCTGACAAAATTAGTTTGTGTTATGAAATGTTTCTATGTTGAAACTACATAACTTACAGTTGGTATACATGTGACTATCTCTAACTCTAACACACTGCGAAACCCGACCTCCAGGTGTTTGTCTCTCAGGTTATCCTTTAAATTGCAAAATTCAGTCTTTGCTTTAGGTTTACAGTACCATGAAATGTCATAGTGTTCAGTGATTGGGACTTTTGATTTTGACACATCAGAGCAAAACATTGGGAGGTCATGTTAAAGGAGAAGGAATTTGAGGAAAGAGCAACAGGAAGTCTATTTTGTGATGACAATAAAAATTATGTGGCTGCCACTGCAACTACATGAAGTCTCTTAACAAAAGGCACTATGCAAATTTCGAAGATCTGGTTTGGGGAAAAAATGCATTTGGCTTGAATTCTTTTTTAAAGAAGTATATGATTATTTTTTTTTTTTGTGTACATATTGCTTATTTTATAATGCTAATGAAGAATTAAATTGCTACATCTTCAGACTAATGACCCTTTTCAAGACTATTTTAACAATGCCTTCACAGCCTTTCCAAATCACTGCTCTGCATTTAGGAGACAGAGGGAAGTTTAGATTCTATATCTGCCTTTAGTCTTTCTGCCAACAGTAGATTTGAGAAATGCAATGCCATGTCCCAGGGTACATAAAGCTTTGCTTTGGCGTCCTTGACATCTTTGGTCCTTGTTGTGGCTATCTCATAATTCATGTAAGTGATGCCATACAACTGTAAGTTTTTCATGAGGTCATAAAACTGATTTATAGAGGTTTTTCCCATAATCTCCAAGCAAATTAAAGAAGGCTGATGGAGCTATGCAACTCACTGTTGCCTCAACAATGGTTTCATTCATAAATGACACTGAATAAGATTGAGGTATTAAGATAGCAAGAATGTCCTTAAGAAGTCTTGTCTGTCTGTAAAAGATGGGGTGCCTAAAAACCAAGAAAGGTTGTTTCTTCTATACATTTTGTTGATTTTACCCATGGCATCTACCATAAGATTAGTCAGACATTTTCTTCCTTTGCTTTCTGCTTCCAAATGCAAAAGTCTGATTAACCCACTGCAGATCTCTACTTGGTAAAATAATATGAAGTTGCAATTCTTTCCTTCTGATATATTTGAAGTTAAAGATTATCTCTCCTTCAGTCAACATATTATATTGACTTTTGACTTTTAGAATAATTTTACATTAATAGACTAAATTCTACATGCATGTGTATATATGCATAGACATATATGTATGCATATACATAAAAGTGTAGATATATTTGTATATCTATATATGTAAAATTTTGTAGTAAAAAATTATTGCAAAACACAAACATCAAGCTACTGCATTTCCAAGCTGCTTAAAGTGGATATTTTAGAACTGTAGTAACTTTATTCTTCCATCTTTACTTCTGAAGTTGTATGTAAAGTGCCTGCATTTTGACAGAACTATATAGTCCAAATAAGCTCTCACTAAACTGCCTCCAACTTCAATATATGCCCTGTGTCAGACTTGGAGAAAGCTTGGATGTATTTCCAACCTCTGTGGCTGGGGCTGAGTGCCAATTATACAGCAGCCAATGGTCTATACCTCTTTTTTTGCTTCTGAGAATCTTTTCTAGCTAAAATCTTCAGGAGAGCTTGCAAATTATTTGCTACTATTGCTCTGGAGTTGAAAATAACATTAAAAACATTTCTCCATAGTAGCAGTTGAGGTGATTCTTCCATCCTTTCTTAAAAATGGTGGCATATAATTCCTATCTTTGCTCCTCAAACTCTCCCCAGCAGGTTTCTGAAGACCTTTTTGAGGTAGGTGATATCCTTTTTTGCTTTCTTTTACATTTGAATATTTCATCTCAAACTTCACAGGGAGACGACTATCTCCCAGCTGCATGAAACTAGCCAGGAGTGTTTTATATGTATGTTCTAAAGCATTTGATGCAATCTGTACTATGATTATATATAAATAAAGACAGAAATTCTTTTGAAAATCACCTTTTTATTGGAATGAGTGGGTCTCTTAGTGGAAAAAGACCATAAAGATCATACACAAACTGAGAAGGATCTAAAGGTGAAAAATTCAAGTACTTTAAACAGTATTTGAAACACAAACATTTAAAAAAGACAGAGGACAGAAGACATCCTTCCATCAGAAAATTCATTCTTGGACTCCTCGAGTGATTTAGTAATGAAAATACTGGACAAAATTCTGATCTCATGGTTTTGTGAAATAGATGTAACTTGACAATGTGAGTTTATTAAAAGGGTGATGGCATCAACTTTGTCATGTTCAGGTGGAGTGTGAATAGATTTAAGTAAATAAATAAAAGACAGCTTCTTTGACACACACAAAACTGCATTTAAAGGCAATGCCAGCTCATGGTCAGTGTATTACAACGGGATAGTAAAAGAAAACAATTAAATCATTAGGTACTGTGACCTTGCATTTTATTTTTGGTTCATGTATTATTATTACTATTATTATTATTGTTCTGTTGTTAATTCTTGCAATTCTCTCATGGTATTCCTTAAAGCCTCATATGTTAAAATCAAGGGATATTTGGGAGAATTTTATTTATTTATTTTTGTATAATGCCCTAGATGTTTTAGTTGTAGAAAGAAGCTCAAAACCATACTTTGAGTGCAACTTGCAAACTAAAAGGAGGCACATAAAAAGACACCTAATTTTATAATTCTATATAAGGCCTGTCATAAAATATGAAATTTACAAAAGAAAAAAATATACCTGTATGAAACACAGAAGCTGCCCTAAAAATCCCAGCACTTAATTTAAATGTCCCCTGTGCCAGTAATTAGAATGAGCCTGGCATTCCTTGTTACCCTGTGAAATTACCTGCAAGGCCTTTTCATATTCTTTTCATGCCACTATTTTCATGCTCAGTAGAGCACTAAGAGTCAGTGATAGACAGCTCTTGTGTTAGTCTGTGAGTCATGGAGTATCCTCCTTTGGCTACTCTTGAAAATCCTCAAGGTGTTTAATGACAATTCCTACAGACCTTTGAAATAGAGAATTGTCCTTTTTCTGCCTGCTCCTCCGTACCTGCAAGGCCCATCTTATCCGCATGTAAGCATGCTGTTTCAAAAAAATATAAATATTTTTTTTTCTTCAGTACCCTCTGTAATATACTCCTCAACAGAAGCTATGGATGAAGTATGCTTCTAGACCAAAGGCATTCCAGCTTAGAACAGTGAGTGCACTGCCATGTCCCCTCCATTTGTTTCTATTGTGCTTACTATATTTGTAACCATACATAAGGGTGCTGAGATACCTTGGAGAATGTAGAGATGGCTGTGGCTATTTTTCTTCATTATATACTTCACCTTGTAATAAGTGTGATCCACAGAATATGAATATTGGTCTTGTAGATCATCATATCATCAAGCACAAGGAATCTTATGTTCCTCAAAGTTAAATAAAGTAAGGTAAGTAAGCCCAACAAAAATAGTCTGGTGAGGCAGTAGAGTGTCTGGGACTGTGCAGTGCATCCTGTCTGACTGAGAATTACATTAGGACTTAGGGAAGTAGAGAACAATTACTTTTAAAGCTTAAGCATTGTCTGTATCTCTATCTATATACATAGGTTTTCTCTATCTATATACATAGGTTTTCTTCCATAATATAAAGGTATAGACTTATATTTCCATTGTCTTGCAGATGTCTTGGGATAACAGAGAACAACAAACAGCTTGTGATCCAAAAGGAAATAGCAGCACTAGCAACAAGACTGACTTTCAGCACTGGCGGTGATGGTGAGTGTTGAGTGTCTATCTAGAGCAGATTGGATCAGATGTGGTATTTTAAAACCAAGCTTATAACAGATCTGGATTTTGAGAAATATCCATGGACCCACAGATAGGATATCTATCTATCTGCATCACAGTGCAGGAGGGTTGGATAGTCCTGCTGAGGTCCTAAAGTGAATTTCCAACCCTGGCTGGCATTTTGACCAATAATCCAAGGATGTGAACTATTGAACACCTAATCAGTGCTAAGAAAGTTATGGATATCTATTCCCACAACAGCAGTTAAGCTCCATAATTATATTGTTATTTTCACTGCTCAGTGATGCTTTGGTACCTCCTGCCTTTGCATAGTGTTCTGGTTTTAGGAAGCGATAGCAGCCAGTCCTAAGGCTGGGCTGATTTTGTGTATGCAGACAAGTGCCAGCAAGAGCCTCCAGAATGCCCAAACTTGGTTTTAAAAAAACACACTCAGCACCATAAATCATCCCAAAGGAAAGGAATTAAGAAAACATATATAGCATCTCAAAATGGTACCAATACGTCCAAAGTGAGATGTTTAACCCCTTATAATTTAAACTACAGGAGACGGGCCTGAAACATTTCATTTTGATTTTTTTGGTTCTTTTCCTGATCAGTTTTCACTGATTTTATGGGTTTACCCTCTTTCTGAAGAAGGAATGAGATTTCTGTGTTAGCAGCTGAGTCCAGTGACTCCATCTTATCTACAGCCTGTTAGCTATTCATGCTGCAAGAGGTTGGCTTTCTAATTTTGGCAGGGTTTCAAAACTCATGGCAGAGTATAAAGAGCTTATAAGGTCTTCCATATTGCAGACTTCTGGAGGGAAGGGCTCTACCTAACAATTCATTTGGCATCATAAAACTGTAAAATTGCACACAAAAATTTACACATGCACATACACTTTCCTACTGTTTCAAAATGCAGTGGTTTTCTCCACTGTTTGCCTTGGAGTGAGTTGAGAGAATTCTGGTTTGGTTAAACTTTCTGCCTCTCAGATAAAAAACAGCAGCAATTTTCTGCTTGAATTTCTCTGTGACTAAATCCATTGATCATCCTTTCTCTCTGTGAGTGAGGAGTGTGTTTTCTCTTTAATAACTCCTATCCTTCTCCCTGAATATTTTTTTCTCTCCTCTTCGCTTGTTTGTGTTGTGTTGGTCAGTCCACTGCACTATTCCTCCGAGAGACAGAGAGAGCGCAAAATTGAAGTTATTTTATGCTTGGTCTCCCTCAGTCCCAATTTTCAAATCTTCATGTCAATTTTCACACATCAGTGTCATATGGTGAATGCTATGGAAATTTCAGTGGGGTCCTTGGGAGACAATTTATACATGACCCCCTTATCCCCTCCCCTAACCAGGCTGCAGAGCCTGCCTTTATAAAGAATAAGTGTATTTATAATTAATGTGGATTTTAAAACATAACTACATTCAGAATTTTTCCTGTTGGCTCTCTCTTTTGAAAAAGAGTGCAAAGGAATACAAGCTCTCTCCCTCTCCTAATAAATTGGCTCAAGTTAAATGAATAAAAATTATAGCATGTTGAAAGAAAAAAAATCAACTCATTATTCATTTTAGTTTTTTTCTTCCTAAAAAGTATGTTGAAAAAGCTTTATCATGCAACTAATTTGGTAATCACCAGTTAGCAAATGCACTCATTGCCACCTACCTAGGTGATTCAGAAGGTTAGTAGCAAATGAAACATGGTGCAGTTTGGATTGGTAATTATATCTTCTTGTAAACTAATGAACATACATCACCTTAAGAGTCCTTGGTGAGTAAAATCCTAGCAACGGACGCAAAAGCTCAGCTGACACCGTCAGAGCATTTCAATCATTGACCTTAAAATGGGCCCCTGACATCAGAAAGGGGTGCACTGAGCCTACTCCATTTTACAGCATTAATTATCCTCTCTGTGGGGGGGAAAGTAATGATAAATTGTCCAGATTATTTCTTAGAGCATCTTAAATCTTAGCCATTCATGAGGAGACCTAAACTGCCCCCTGATCCTCAGTCTTTTGATTTTACTTAAGAAGGTTAGCAATGCATCATATGAACTTGTTTCTCTGTCTCACCTATCACTGACACTTAAAGGAAGATTTTCTAACTATGCCAACCATCATGCAGTCTCCTTTTTATTTTTTTTCTTCTTTTTATTTTATTTTATTTTTTTTTCCCCCTAATTTCCAAATGACCCCATCTTCCTTCAGCCCCACATCCTCTATGGACACTCTGCTCCTTCTGCAGATTCCCTACAGGTTTCTGCCTAAGAAACTTTTTATCACTCAGTTCCTGTGTGTCCTTCCCCTCAGCCTCATCTGACTTTTTATGCTTTTGGGAAACTCTTCAGAACCATAGAGGTTGTGGGACAGTTGAGAGAGTTTTTCTTATTAAAACTGGAGATCGGTTTTGGGCTTTGCAATTCAATGCCTCATCCACAAGGTATAGAAATCAGAATCACTTCATCCTCCAGTTTGTTTAACTTGCTTCAGATCCAACTGGAACGTGTGCAGCAGCACACTACAAACATCCCCTGAGACCCCTTCCCTGGTGATTTTGTGAGCAGCCTCTGGAAGGGATAGCTTTATCGTAATTGTTCTCCTCCTTCGATCCGTTCAGAGGGAAATGACCTGGATGAGTGCTCTTGCTTTGCCACCCAGAGACCAGCCAATGCTCTCTACAAGGTCAGCAAGCAAAAACACACCATAGCCCAAAGCTGGTTGGCTAAAATAATCCTCAGAAAGGGCTGTAAGAAATATATTTGTATGGCATTTCTGTCACTTCACTTGTGGCTGTGATCTTATCACAGGCTAAGGCAGGGATAAGCCAGGTGAATTCCTGAAGGACAATTCAATAGGGGAAAGGGAGTATCTTATAGATCCTGGGGCTGCCCCTTTCCTTTAGGTGCAGGTGTCTCTGGAGCCACCATAGTGTCAGACAGTCTTAAAGAGGTCATTTGGGACTGAGGCCTGGAGGAACACCCTAATACAAAGCCAAAAGCTGTGGGAGATGTTCACCATGTGAAGACCTTTTAGTTTAGTGCCTTGCTGGAAGAATCAATCCTGGGGCTGTGACCAAGCTTTTACGCTTTATCAGGGACCTGCCCGTAGCACTTTTGCAACAAGTCTTCTGGTGGTGCTTGAGGTTCTAGCTCTGGGACAACTTTGCACCATGCAGTCATAGCAACATCATCTGGGAGCTGCAAAATGTTCTAAAGCTGAAAGCCCCTGTTTCTCATAGCCCATGACACCTCCAGTACAGTCCTTGTTTTCCCTCCCAAGAGCAAAGTTATCAACCAAATTCTGTGGCAAATACTACAGTAGGCAGTTAGGTGCCCCAGTTTCAGCTGGATTGTGATGATGGTGATGATGATGTTGATGTTTTTTTCCAGCCAGTTCTTGTCATAGCTGAGTTCTGAATAATATGGGATACAAGGTCCAGTAGTAGGCATTACACTGACAATTATATCTCTGTCTGTTTATGGATGCCTTAAGGCTGAAGGATTTTTACATTTTCTAAGGCTACAACTTTTAAGATCAAAAGTCCCCATAGATTAGCAGGATCTGATGGAAGAAGGTTCAGTAACATGTCTTTGCTGAGTTGACTAGAGAAGAGTTGGATTCAAAGAGTTATTGTGGTAGAAGGCAGGCATTACACCTGGCAGCCCCAGATGCCTGCTGGGGACTCTGCTCCATGGGATGCTCTGGGGAAGACAGTAGTCAGACATGCTTGAAACTGAAATCTAGATCCACTAATGATTCTTTTCAAGATCTTAGTTAACTTACTCATTATTCTAGTATCTCAGCTACCCCTTCTAAAGCTACAAGTACCGAATTTCAGGGATTGTCTTGAAGATGTACTAATTGTACAGATTCTACCACAATTAACTCAATAATTACTGCTGAACTTCTGTGTACCATGGAACACAAAACTGTGGGCAGAGAAAGCCTGATTTCCAGGGATGTTCTTGCTAGCTCCAGCTGAATCAGAACAGACTGTGTCTAGAGTCAAATCATCTGAGGCATATTCACTGCTGGTGAAGTCTGTGTTATACTGATGTAGCTGACAGAAGGATAGAGCCCTCAGCTATACTATATATATATTCTATGTAGACAGAGGCAATCCACCAAAGCAAGGCACTATAGCACATAACTCACATGTGCCTGTGCGTGTGTGTGCACCTGGGTATGTGAGAGACAGAGAAAAAGATGAGATATATCAGGAAACATATGAGAGATGAGATGGGAGAGATAATTTCCAGAAAGTACAGCCACCATCAGAAACTCTGTCTTTCCAGCTGGAGGGTTTTGTGCTGCTGGCGCTTTTCTCTTAACTTGACAGCTCAACTCTTAGGCCAGCTGATAGTTGCTGCCTATAAATTTAATTAGAATGGGGGTAGGGGAGGAACAAGCCTGTTCGGCAGTTGGCACAGGGCTGAAAATAACCAGCTTTAATACCTTTGACATTGAAGCACCTGCTAAGGGCACAAACCACTGTACAGCTGACCGACCCTTCTCTGAAGACAGGATGTGTCACTTCACTTGTCCTCGATACGTGCTGCCTGGCCGGGGAATCACATGCAGGGCTCTGCAGGTCTGCTTTTCCTGTGGCACCACAAAGCAGTACTTCACTCCAGAGCAATCAGAGAGCGTCTCCGACCATGTGAAAAGGGGAGAGACTCAGCCACCGTAGTGGCTGGTGTGCCTTAGATATTTCATTTTTCTTTCTGATGTAGAGGGTTATTTTCCATGCTTGCAGCTAAGCACTGTGCTGCAGCCAGCCGTGAACATTTCTGTTGGCCCAGCTGGCCTCTTGCTTTAATGCTATTCTCAGGGCTTTCTCTGGGTAAAGTGGTGAAGTAAACATTGAAACCTTACTCTCATATATATGTTTAATTGTGTACTGATTTTATGCTGGGGAAAAGACTGTTCATTTCAGGTAGAAAACTCCCAGCTGAGACAAGAGGGTAGTGAATCCCTCACTTCTGGTACTTCTTGAGATGCAGCAGTGCTCACCTAGGTGCTGACTCCATGGCAGAGATGGAGCTTTTGATACCATGTTTTATAACCTCTGGGTGGTGCAGAAGCTATTTAGTGATTCTAGGGTGTTTGGCCTCTTTCTTAGGCATGCTGCAGGGATCCACTTGTGAGGGCTTTTGGTCGTGGGGTTTGGATGTCTCTTGTATTGTCCAGTGGTAGTCTGTCAAGAATGCAGACGAGACCTGGATACATTCAACCTTGATATTGCCAGAAAAAGGCACTGCTGCTGCAAGAACAATTTTTCAGAAATGTGATTTTTCATTTTTTTCTATTGTTGCTTAATTTAAACCAAATATAATTCAAAGTAAGTTAATCAAAATCAATTCAAGATCATGTTTAATCCCCCCCCAAAATTGGGGGTATTTTAACAGCTTTCAGAGAAGGACTTTGTTGAGCTGTCTTACCTTCAGGAAGAGACTATCAATGCCTTTAATGCATCTTCCTCACCCCCTTTCTTTTTAGGGTCTCTCTGCCATGCACTGTGCTGCCTGGCTATGATATCCCTCTGGTCACATTTGCTGGGACCTGAGCCTGAACCAGCACACCCAGCCTCCGAGCAGGGCACGATGCCAGGCAAAAAGGGTCTAGGCAGCCTTTGCATCAAGCATGCAAAACCTCTGAGGGTGAGACAAAATGCTGTTCAAATGTGCTACTGAATTTTGCAATATTCAACCTATTCAGACTTAGCAAATGCCTTCCAGTCAGAGATCAGGCTACCAGGTACCACAAGTATAATTGTGACTATGCAACAGTCCGTAATGCAACAGCTCTAATGTGAAGTTATTACTGGAGGCACAGTGTTGATACCTGTGTTAAGCCTCTGAGCATTGCCCAGTGTGAACTATGTGTTTCCACAAGACTGAGCAGACCCAGACAGAGCTGATTGCTCTTGCAGTTAATAAAAAGCGCTGCGCTTTCTCTCTTGACAATCCCGACACCTGAGTGCTTCCTACGTATGACAGTTAGCACATTCTGGTTGCTCAGTGGCCTGTGAGAAATGAGCCTCTTCTCAATTTAGTTCCTATCATCAGACAAGCGGTACACACAATAAAAAACACACCTTGACAGTCAGCCCCCAAAGTAGCCCCGGGGACTGAGGGTCCAGACTTCCCTTTCTCTCACATATGATCCCCATTAAATTGATGCAATTTATTGGACTGGATCCTGCTCCCTACTACCTCCAGGTAAATCAGGGTAACTCCACTGAGGTCACTCTGGTTCAGTGTCAGAGCACAGAATGACCTAGAGGAGAGGAACCTCTCCTGACCCCACCAAGTTTCTTCTCTAGGTGGAGCTTGTCAGGCACTCCCCAGTCAGAGCAGTGTAAAAGTATTGCCTCTGTCATTACCTGAGCATTTGGCTGAGGAATTGCCCTTCCTGCAGCAAAGAGCATCAGGGTGGGTATGAGCTCATTCTTCCCCAGGACAGTGAGAAAGGTGCATGGCAGAGGTGGGCTGGGGCAGGAGGAAGTGGGTGGATATTGCACGAGCTTCACTCCAGCCCAGCCCAGCCCGTCAGGTTGTGTCAAACAGAGCTAATATAAATGTCAGTGCACTGCTTTCAGTGGTGAAATCTCTGTTTGTTGTAATATGGTTCATTTTCAGTCTTCCAGCTCTATGGATGCTATCAGCTGACAAGTCTGGCTAGTATCCTCTGCCAAAAATACATGCGTTCTCAACATTTCTCAGGAGTTTTTTTTTTTTTTTTTTTTTTTTTTTTCCCTCCTGTGACATACTCATGTCAAATTTCTTCCTAGTGCTGTGAGACACAAGACTGTCCACACCTCCAGATAATGAGTTTAACATTTCAAGGACAGAAGCTCTCAGTCTGAGTGAGACATGGGTAGGATTTGCAGGCCTGATTTGGGGCAGGTGCCAAAGGTGGCAGTGCTCTACTAAGCTTCTTTGGCATACTCTGTTTTAAAGTAATCAAAACTAGCAGAAACAGATGATGTATAGCTCAAAGTACTACCATTGCTATAGTTAAACAATATGTTGTTATTAACAGTAGCTTGAATTATTTCCTCACCATCCTTTGCTTTTAGGATAAATTTAATGCCCTTTTTGCAGGTCAGGATGGAGCTTCAATCTCATCTGCTGCTGGGATCCTCTACTAGGTTATCTTATCCTGGCCTTCCTTTGGTACACTTATCCTGTCCACTTCTGCTTCATGTTCTCATCCACATCAGAGCCATTTGTCTCCTCTTTCCTGGCAATGTCCTCTCTTTTCCCCTCCTCCAACCCTGGTCCCAGTCCCTCATGACTTCTTCCAACCACATTTTTGACTTCTTCCTCAACTTTCCCAATTTTGTCTCTGT
Source organism: Oxyura jamaicensis (assembly GCF_011077185.1). Taxonomy (NCBI): domain Eukaryota; kingdom Metazoa; phylum Chordata; class Aves; order Anseriformes; family Anatidae; genus Oxyura; species Oxyura jamaicensis. Next base: position 16,112,603 of record NC_048902.1, read on the forward strand.
TTGTAGTGGTGTACAGGCTCTTGCTGATTTCTCTGATGAGAAAATTGAATCAGGTTGTTTTTCTCTTTTTTCCTCCTTCTGCCGTTACAGTCACAAACATTTTTCTTCCTTTTTATTTATTTATTTTTTAACCCTTATAACCCAACAGTCTAATTTAATCTCTTCATCTTTATTTTCCCTTTTCATTTCCTTCCTCATACTCCCCAAACCTTTCACCATTCTCTCTTCAACAGGTCTCACAACTCAATGCTTTATTCCTTCAATCTGTAAGCATTTCTCCTTGTCTATGTTTGCCTCTCCAGAGACCTTGCTCCCTTACCTCTCTAGGCTTGCTCAATATCCTTTCTCCACCTCCTCTGTCCTGTGCATCTAACCTTACATCCCACAGAAATAGCTCTCAAAAATTCTTTCCATATTTCTTCTTGGGCAAAACCTGGTATCAGAATGTCACCCTCAGCCTCTTGAACCATCAGCCACTTTTGACATCATTGCTTACTTTTTGAATTCTGTTCTTCTGGGCATCTGTGACTCAGTTCTGTATCAATGCTGCTCTTGTTGACTGAAGGCCCCTCATCATCATCCTCACCCTCTAATTTTTTTTTGGCTTTGCAGATATTAATCCTTAGTCTCTTTCTTTTCTGCTCCCATACTCCTCTAGGCAACCTTGTCTGCATATACAAACTCAATCATCATTGCTATGAAAATGACTCAAAAGTGTACTCCATTTTTTTTTTTTTTTGTCCAAAAGTAAAATTTCAGGCAGTGCCTTTGACATTTATTTATGCGTGGTGAGCCATCATCTTAAGCTGACCATGATTTTCTAATTTTCACTCCACAAAATCCTGCTTCATCTTATTTCTGTCATGACCTGCAGCCCACACTTACTGTTACTAAAACTTCTAATGTGAATGATTTCTTCAACTTGTTCTAATTCTTCTAATTTATTGCATGCAGAATGTTTTTATGTCTTTCTGAGTTTTATTTATAACAAACAGAAAAGATGTTGAATTTTCTGACACTCTACACATCTAAAACTCTTACAGAGGATTGGAATTGCTTGCTTATTATCTGTGGAAACATCCCCTTTTCTGGACAACTGGATCACATGCCTGTGTTTTAAAATTGTTCTGTAAATGTAATTTCCCTAACTTATTGGTGTGACCAAGTCAGAACTGTCTTGGCTTCATTCCCCTGGCAGCCCTTTTCTCATGGCAGTTCTTCTGTTTCATTAAACACAAGCTACTCTTTACTTCAGAGGCACTCTTCTGACTCTCACACCCTACAACTACAGCTTGGTCTGCTGAAACACTGCTGGCCCCCCTCAGGAACAGGTCTTAGGGGCAGCCAAGGAGCCAGAGCCCCTTTACCCTCTCAGGATGGCTGGCTAGAACATACACACCGTGTCCTTTTGAGGGCAAGAAGTGTGTTTGCAAAGCTCCTCTTCCCTGGCTGCAGCTGTATTTTTCTTGTTTTGGTTTTGCTTGTGCATTCCCTGGGATGAGAACAAGATTTCCTATTTGAGAAGGACCAAGCACAGCAGCTTCATAACCTCTCTGAAGGGTAATGTGTGGTACCTCATGCGATGCAGGTGATAAATAACATGCATTAGAAAAATGGTTTAACTGGCCGTAGGGGAACAGAATGGGACAGTAGCCAGCAAAAACTGCCTCAGACTGGGTGTCTGAAACACCCACTTTGCTCTGGCCAGCTGGTGGGACAGCTCACCTGGCCTCAGTTGCTCTGCTCTGGCTTTCTCACGCTGCCCGCAGAAACACAGGATCACCATGATCAGAGTCAGTCAGTTCCTCCAGCCAGTGAGCATCAGTGGTGCTTTTATTTTGGCAGGCCATCATCATTCCAGCAACCAGCACCAAGGAAAAACAGGCACACACACAGTCATCTCCTGCCCGTGGCAGCCAGAGCACCTTTCAGACATCCTGCCTCACCTGCTGATACAATCCATCAGTGCCCACTGAAATCAAATGCAGCTAATTGGAAGGTGATGACAGCCCAGGGACTGCTGGATTTGCCTGCTAATTCCTCTATTTTAGAGTCACACAGCCAAGCTACAGGTAAAATGAGACTGAGCACTTCATTCCAGATGATTTCCTGTCTTCTCTTCCCCAGAACACATGCACACATATACATACACTCTCTCTTGGGCTTTGCTGCCTTGAAGCCAAAAATCAGCTGGAGATTGCATTACATGTGCTTTCCAAAAAGCCAGCCAAGAACTGCAAGGGGCAACATGTTTTTGTCCTCTCGGTCGGACAGGGCTGCAGCCTGCAGCTGTAGATGAGCCTTTAAATGGCACAGCAGCACAGCTTGCGGCTGGGGAGCAGAGCTTTTTCTGCAGGTTGGGTTACAGCTTCCTCCTGCTTTTTATGCCAGAGCCTAGGATGGATTCCTGGCTCTTGTTTCATGCAAAATTGTTGAAGTTTTGCTTCAAGCATCCAACCTCCTCTCCTGTTCTACCAGTGGTGTCTGCCCCTGCTCCAAGTCTACCAATTATTTCCTTTAAGTGTCAGCAGCACACCAGACACAGAGAGATATAACCTTTCTTCAAGTTGATGCTGTTAAACTATTACTTGAAACTGAAGTCGCAGTTGACAAGTGCTACTTCAGTCACTAATAACTACTTCAGAAGTGCTAGTGGTGTCTTGGCTCTTAATGTTGTGGCTCAGGGCTCAGAGAATGTCTTTACAGGTCATTTAGAGCCATCCATCTGATCCAAAACAAGATCAGTCAATCTCCCACTGGTTTTGTGCCTTGCTTGCCTCAAGGCCCTCTGTTCATGCCCCCAGAGCTGCAGGAGTGGTGCATCTGGGTGGCTGGAGTGGCCATCCATCTTCTGGAAGGGCTGAATATGGCCCATTTGTGGGATGAGGCTCTTATCTCCTTGCCCTCATCACAATTTCTACTTTATTTTATTTAAATTAAATTAAATTTTATTTTATAATATATTTTTATTCTGTTATTTCATTTTATATTACATTTTAAATATTTTTATCTTTTTAAAGCAGGTTGAATACTTTCTTGAGAAAATCAGGATGCTTGTATGGAAGGAGCAGGACAAGCATTCATGCACAATTCCCAGCCTTGCAGCAGCAGGTAGGAAATAGTCTTCCTTTTGTTTCACACTCCCCTATTTTCAGGCTCAGCTCCTTCAGTCTAATCAAAACATCTGAGGTATCTCAGAGCCAGAGGCTTCGCTATTTGGCAGAAGTCGCAAACCTTTCCCTTATATTTTGGCAGATTTCTGGCACAGTCTTAGGATAAATTGGGAAGAGAGTAATATAAGACAAGGCCAGATCATCTAGGTCACTGAGCCTTATGCCCTGTTACTGCAGACAATCCTGTAAGAGATGTTAAATCCAAAACAACTTCCACTTTTCCTTTGCCTCCTGTACATAACAAGCCACAATGTGGTATAACAAACTAGGGCTGGCTTTTCAATAGAAAAAAAAGACATGTCAGGTTTTAAGTCTCCTTGACATGACAATGTCTTCATCTAAATCCTGAAGCCATATTTTGGATAGCCCAGCCTTGGTCTAATGTCTTTTAGAAAATGATGCTCATTTAATTCCTGAAATGTGAAATCTAGGTCTCAGGTCAAGAGCAGAGATGTTCTTTAGCTGAAAAATTCAGATCCATCAGAAGCTGTCTGTATGAGTCTGTAACTTTTCAAACTTCGGATTGCACCTCGACTTTTACATCTATATATAGTCTTTTGAAGAGTGGGATCTAAATAAAAATACCCTTGAAGAATGGGGCATTTTTTATACTTCAACCCCTGCAATTTATTTGAAGACAAAAGACTTCTTCAGGGCCACAACTTGTCTGCACAGAACAAATAGCCAGACCTCAGCTTAAACTTTATCCCTCCTTCATGCTGTATCCAGCCCCAAATTGCTTCTCAGGCAGCAGTTTGATGGGAGGTGATGGGAGAATCTCCTAAGACGAGGAAGGTGAAAGGACTTGCCACCATAAGAGACATGGAAGCACCCCTGCCAGAGCAAGGCTGCTTTGTGGAGTGCTGTACACGCTCCCAGAAACTCAGGTCAGGAAAAGAGCTGTCAGAGACTTGAGTCTATTGAAAAGCACGTGGATTACATCTAAACAATTGTAACTGCTATTACTGTCAGTGGCAATATTCCCTTCTTGACACGTATGTATTACTACTAACCTTCCAACCTATTTCTAGATATTAACTTTACAAAACCCACAGAGACTGTTAAAGATTGTGGAGTTGTGCCCATTACACAGGCAGGCAAAATGTACCAGTGACTAAAATTAGGCTGATCTGGGATAAAATATAGATAAATAAATAAAACAAATTATTCTCTTAGTAATCACATGAACAACTTAAATCTGGTCCCAAATGATTAAGATTCACCCTTTTATGACTCCTAGATAACAGACCTCTGGCCAAGCCACATACCCCCTGGTAGTAATAGGCTTAGTTAAATCTCTTGTCAGGCAAAATTCTAACCCTCATAAGTTGTGTTGGTTATTGGCAGAATGTATCTACATCACAGGGAAATTTTTATCCTCAGTGGGGAATACAGCTAGGCCAAAGGAAAGCTTGTGTTCTACCTGTATCTAGCACTGATCATATATGCATGTGAGAAGGCAACAGAAAGCCCATTCATAAGGCTGTTGGGTCTTTATATCCTCTCCATGTGTATGAACTTAGGGTTGTATGAACAGCCATACCCAGTTATTGAAGTGTTTGATGACCCCAAGTGCTCAAGGCCTTCTTATTCCATCTCATTTCCTATTGAAGTTTTGTAAAACCTTTTTACTGGCTTTCAGCCTGCAATAAATACAAATGACTTGCCAATAAAAGCTGGTGTCTCCCTCTGTCAGGAGGACCATAGCATCATTGTTATTTAAGAGGTGGCAGTTTTGACACAATGCTTATTTAAAATTCGTAAAAGAAAAAAAAATGATGTAATAAATCTGCGTGTTCTTCCTAAGCAGCTATTGAAAGTCTGAATGTTCTTCCCCTTTCCAAAAGCATCAGCCGTTTAATGCTTCCCAAGTTGTTTTTACATGAATTAGGGCGTTTGAGTGAAGCACTGTCAGTTACAAAACCGCGTTGTTGTCTCCAGCTAATTTTGTTTTAGCAGCTCTTTTAAACTGCTAAATCTAGTTTTTAGTGTATGATGATTTTGTTTTGTGATGGTGTAAAACAGCTGCTACTTTTCTGATGAGTTGCCTGTTTTCCATTTTATGTCTCTGCAAGATGTTGAGTTTCATCATGGCCCAGTCTGACAAAGCAGCTGAGAAGAACCTGAAAAAAAAAATATCACAACAACAACAACAACAACAAAAAACAAAGATCCTCCAATCCAGGGGTTCAAATATCTATACGCCCAAACTTAGAATGACCAGTCCTTCCTCATTCTTACCCTGAGATTATCTTGGATCTATACTAGGACCATCAAAATGAGGATAAAAAAGTCGCATTAGAAGGGAAGCAGATTACTTGCTGTGTTAGGACAACACACGAGAGGACATCCAGGCTGTTTCTGGGGTGCTAGTATGGACTTGGATGACTGTGCTGATTGTGCTGTTAATGTGCATGTTGCTAAAGAAGCCACCACAAATCCCTTGCAGCAATTGATAGGGGACATGGCCAAACTGGTACCTACCAGGCTTTTCTGCACTGGGGTGACTGAAAACAGATGTCCAAGAGGGTGAACTGAATTTGAGCATTTGTTGCTTGCTTCACCTGGATTCTCCCCCAATACCAGAAAGAGAAAGTAGAGCCAGATGTTTTTTTTTACCAGATAATTTTTTAGCTTTTACATATTGTTAACCTTTAGCAAAGGCCAGCTACAGAAGCCCAATGAGACTGGCATACAGCAATAGAAGGTGGCCCAGACATTCACCTCTCTTCCTTCTGGCCAGTGCTACATCTCCTGGGGCATGAGTTTTGTAACATTTCTCTCATACTCCCACCTCTCTGTCCAGGTATGCCAGAAGGATGAAATTATGCCTGGAAGTGGCTTTCCAAACTCCACCTCAGGCTCTTCTGAAATTCTTGGGTACCAAGCTCTTCTCATCAGCAGGACCCAGGATGTAGCCCCTTGTGGCAGTCAGGAGATGGGAGCAAGGACCAGGCTGACTGTGAATTAGCTACACCTCAGTAACACTTTGGTCTCCCTTAGGGCAAATTCCTATTACCTTTGTGCAAGGTATCTTGCACTTTATGTTTGCCAGAAGTGCTCATGAGGATGCACGTTGCATTCTGTATGTCACCCTTTAGCTACTCACTTTCCCACACAGGCAAACAACCCTTCTTTACTCAGTGGCAGAAGGCTGAACAATTGTCTTTGATCTGTCTTATCCCTTGTATTCTTTGGGCTGGCATTCATTCCATGTGTACAAAAGCAAGAAAATGATGAAAAGTATAAAAAAAGTGCTCAAGGAACTCCTCAAAGAGATGAAGACTAAGATCTTCCCAATAATAACCCACATGCCATAAAAGCATCTTAGATTTGGATAGACAAACTGGAAGCAGCTCACCTCCCTGATTCTTCCTTCCCTTTGTGCTTACCTCTCCCCAGAACAACACGCAGGCTTTTCCATAAGCTGTGCAGCCCATTGAACAGCAGTGGTCCAAACTATTATGGAGATCTTAAACTGCTGAATTGTTACAAGCTAAAATTGATTGCCTACTGAGCCTGTGAACTGAAGTGCTAGAAAGTGCATAGAGAGAGATAGGGAAAAGGTGCTAAGGATTTTGCTTCTTTATATTTCTTTTTTCTTTTCTTTTTTTTTTTTTTTCCACTTTTCTTTTGCATGAAACACCATCATAAGCTTTCCAAGCAATCTTGCCTTAATGAGTTCTACATCTCCCTCTCTCAATAATCATTGGACAGTTTCTCCTGGTATTTCCAACATAAAAGGTATTCTCAGTTTGTCTCCTAATTTGCTTGTTGCTGTGTCATTGCTGAAGAACCGCACAAGTGCTTCAAAGTCAAATCCAGAGGGAAAATTTATGATGTGGATAGTATGACATTTAATCCACCCTCAAGCTAAAAAGCCTTTTTAGCTTTCTAAAGCTAAAAATCCTTTCTTAGCCTGTTTCACTCTATTCTGCATTGGTTTTATTAGCACCCTCATCACCAGAGCATCTGAACACCTTCAAGTAGTACATTAAGCAACGTGACTAACATCTGTCATGTATCGTTTTCTCATTCTCTCTCAGCATCCTTAAAATGAATTTAGTTCTTGTGCTGGATCGATAGCACTGGAGGCAGACTGTCTCTCTATAGCTCTGGAACAGGCAGAGCATGCATGAGACCCCTGGATGGATCCCCCCAGACCTGTTGCCCCTCTGCCATCCCCCTCATTTTGGGTACAGATTTGGACCAAGTTTCGTCACAGCAGGACAGAGAAGTATGAGCTGTTCTGGGAGGTCAGATGAGGTTATCCATGGTAAATTTCTGCCACTCGGAGCCTTCAACAGAGACAGTGGTTTCAGGTACTTGAACTCAGGTCAATACAGGTCCCATGCTGAGTAGGGCTGGCAGCCCTATCCGATGTAGCCAGCACCAGGAGCAGGATCCAAGCATCCTGAGGCACTGTAATTTCAAGCAATATGTTTTCTTAATGGGCCAAGTACACTTTGCCTCATTTTGCTTTGAGTGCATGGGACTGTTATTGCTCAGTGGCCTCACACAGGTGTTTAAGCAGTTCTGTGGTTTGATTTCTCAATAGCAGCATAAGGTTTTACTGGCTGTTGCCTAAAGAGTAACTTCAGAGTAAATGAGCACTCACAAACAGTTGTGATGGATGCATGTAGAGCTATGGCAGAAATCTCATCAGGTAGTGACCTCTTTATTGTGGTCTGAGTATTTTGGGTAAGAGTGTAAAGTAACTGAAAAAGGAACTTATTTTTCATATAGTAAGAAGAATTAGGAGAATTTATTTATGCTTCCCTAGAAAACTGTTGGCTTCTCAGTTCTGATAATATGAATTTACTGAGGAAAATTCAATAAGTAAATAAAGTAAAGTTAAGTAAATAAAATTCTGACATTTGTGAGGATACTGCAGTAAGTGGTATGTTTTGGTTTATGAATGTTACATGGCTGACTAGGGGACTCTGTTCTCTGTGTGATAACCTAAATTATATAGATTTTGAAGCACAAGAGAAGTCTGATCCAGTGCACAACTTCTCCTTGTTCTAGTTCCACAGTAGGTCAAAAACCAGTCACCAGTTTGTGACTTCCTATCCACAAAAACAAACGCAGGTACCCAGCTGGTTGGAAACCCAGCACCCTCAGAACCAGCAGGAATCATTCATGGCATGTTCTGGAGCCTTTCTCTGGACAAAGCCCCAGACTGTGCTACAAAGTTAGCAGTAACGGAAACATCAGATACCCAATCAAGAAAGACAAATACATCTATTTCAGAATACATAATCTTACCACATATGTGAAGTAGTTTAACCATTAGCAAGTTGTCAAGCATTATTGAATGGAATTAACCTCTTTATTTCTGTGCAGGATCAATTCTGTTCCCCCTCCCTTTCCCTTTCCCAGTACAACGAGCTTTTATACGGTACACATTGCAATGCCTGGGGCAGATGACACTTGCCAAAGGGCTTGATGATCAATTCTGATACAAATCTGACATGAAAAGGCTTGGGAGAATTTGGATGAGCTGATCAATGGGAGACAGAAATCCACATTTAATGCTGTGATGCTCCTAAATGCCTGTGCCTGTCTCAAACACATTACGGTCCAAAAGAAAGTACAATCCACAAAGACAACGTATGGACCAGTACATGGAAAGCAGCGGGAGGATGGCATTTCACATGCTCCTTCTGAACTGAATATCATGGAAGTGTTAGGTGTAGGATTGACAGCCCTTCAGAATTAAGTATGAAATTAATCATAAAAATATAGACCAGAGAAATGCTAGTGGTTTCTTGTCCACCAACTCTTTGCTACAGAGTCAATGGGCAGAAATGACTTCCCAGGATTTTTATTCAGTAAAATTCTCTGTTAGATTCACATCTCTGATACAAAGATGAAAGAGAGACCTATTACCAGTCCCAGACCTTGGAGCCATGCCTTCATTTACCACCAGTTGTCTTTGCTCCTCTCTCTTTTTCTTTCCAAGCCTGGCTGTGTTTGAGTATTCATGAAGGCTCTTTATTATTTCTCCCTTCACAGTTGCTTTTTTCTTCCCACACCTGCCAACATTAGCACCTTCCTTTGAATCACGCTGCCATACAGTCTAATGCATGTGATCTCCATGCCAAGATGTTATTTAATTTCCCAACAAAGTTCTTTTGGTGTGGAATGAGCCAAGCAGTAAGAGCACAGGAGGGGAGGCATAGACGGGGGTGGGAAGGGGAACAAGAAGGAAGAAGGACTCAAACTTATGTTGCCTCTGGCTTTGACAATCAGAGTTGTTTCAGCAAGTGGCTGGGGAGCAGCGTGGGTGGGGTGGAAGTGGCAGCAGGGGGTTCATAGACGGCAGGTTGCTGAATCAGGAACCCTGACACTTGTGAAGTACTCTGTCAGGAACATTAAGTATCCAAAAGTGATAAAGCTTCAATTTGCTAGTCCATTAGACTAATTACTGCAATAATTAAGTAACTACTTGATTAGAACTAATGGGTACCTAATTATCCAGGAGAAAAGTATCAGGTGGCAATTATCAGGTGGCAATTAATAGACTGGAGTTAATGTCTTAGCACTGTCTTTGTATGAATTCATAAGCAAGGTAAAGAAAACAAACAATAACTTATTAATATTTATTGGTGCCACAGTGTTTTTCAGCTTGTTTCATTTACACAGAACCAATTAGTGAAAAGACAGTTAGTGTTGCAAAGACGTAAAGTGACTGAAGCAGGAGTTTGATTTTAAAGGAACAGGATCACATTAGCACTTATAAGCAAAGACAAATGGGTATCAACCAGGGACTTGGTTCTGGTGCTACTAATTCATCAACAGAAGAAATCAGAGTAATTGAACTCAGTATTAATAATGAAACACACAGGAAGGCAGCTCCTGTCTTAATGGGGTTCACTTTAGTTTTGGTCCCTCCCTGAGTCTTCATCAGCATTTTCTACAGTGCTTGGGAATTGGAGAGAGCACCTTTGTGAATGAAGGAGAGCGTCCCGTGGGCACGGGTGGGAGACTCTGCAATAAAATCTTACAGATCAATGCTGCAAACTCTTTAAGGCAGACAGCTTTCCTGGGCAGCTAATGCCTGGTTGCAAAGCTGCTACAAATGCAGTTTCCATAATGAAGGTGGTAGAACTGAATTCTTGCCTATATACTATGTTTACCTGTGTAAAGAAACCATAATGAAAACCATAATGAAACCATCTTCTTTCCTTGTAATTTCTCCTTAGCTTAGCACCCATCCAGAACACCACTGGCAATTAGCACAAGGAAAGTCAAAAAATAAATCTAACACTCAGCTTTGAATGTTTTGTTGTTGTTGCTGCTGTTTTCCTTTGATGGCCATGCAAAGGACTAGTTTCATGGATGACAGAAATTGATGCTCTTTCTTGGGTGTCAACACAACTGTAATGATTTACACAGAACCAAAATATGGGCCTAGCATCTATATTTCTGACTCTCTTCACCTTACTCATGAGTAAGAGTTTTTACAATGTGACATGCAATGAGCTGGCAACAGCTTTTAGAACACAGAATGAAGCCTGGGTTCCCTTATACACTTTTAAATCCTTTAAAATTCAACTGTTAACAAATGAAAGATCAAATTCTGAGATGGATTTATATCAGTGTAGTGAGATGTAGCTTTGCTAAGTATATCGCATTATAGAAGTTGAGGATCTAGCCCCTGCACTAGCTATTCTCCCCCCTCCATCCTTTTCTCTGTGATATAAATAAATGAAAGGTGTCCAAATCATATTTTAGACTGTGTGCAGAGTCACATGCTAAACCATAATGTCTCTATATTCGAACATGTAGAATGATAAATGGAGATAAATCTAAAATTTATAGAACATGAACATTTGCATAAACTGCAATATCCAAACATATAGGCTGTTAAGTAACAATTGTCACAAAGGACATAAAAAATTCAACTTTGTTTCATGAAAAGAACTCAAATTCCTAACATGATTAAGATAATATATCATTTGTTCCTATCTTATTAAAGACGTAATTGTTGTTAGACACAGAAGTGGCATTAACTCTAATCTGGCTTTATATATGTACAAATAGAAGGGGAGGTGAATGTGAAAATTGATGCTTTTGGTGATCCATAGGCATTTTATTAATGTTTGAATAATAACTGCCTGGAGGGCCTGTTATAAATTAAAGGGATGAATTGAGATATAAATTTTTATGAGGACTAGTTATACATTTCCATTATGTGTTTAAAAATGAAGGAATTACTGTGAACACAGCAGAACTCCCATTTATTTGAGGTGATTTGGATGGGAGGGAAGGTGCAGTGAAGGAAGCTGCATGCTGGCTGTAAGAAAGATGTATCTGTTCCTTTGAAAAGATATATCATATGTCATGCATGAACTCAGTTCTACAGGAGACTTTTCTCTGCAGCTGATTTCGCATGATTATTTATTTGACAACAGCAAGTGATGATATAGCAGTGAGTTTTAGGCCACTTAGAGAGGAATTCTTATTCTTAAATCATAGAGGAGTTCCCAAACCCCAACCATTGTCAAAGCAGAGTTAATCTATGAGAGGAACCCAGTAATCCCTTTGGCATTTATTTCTCATTATTCCTCCTGTCTGGATATACACATCTTCATTTGTAGTGCATCTGTAGGGCCAGTAGTGTATCTCAGAGCTTCCTCCTGCCCTTTGTTGTAGCTGTGTGTGGGAGCTCAGCTCTCATGGCTGAGCAAGCACCATACCTCCTTTGTTATCCTCCAGTGCAGATGCCCTGCAAGATCCTCAGATAGTCCCATCAAAGTGTTTTTGCCAGGACATTGGAGAGTGACCATAACCCAGTATCTTCACTGAGGCAAGCATGGCCTGAGAACATGTCTGTTCATAATGGAGAGAGGGTGTATTACCCCAATATTAGGCATCCACTTAATATTCTGGGGACCTGTTTTCCACCTGCTGGTTTATTGCAATTGACCCCCGAGAGCAAAGCCTATTAGATCAAATTCTCCAGATTATTTTGGATTTAACTCTGGTTTAAAGTCTTGATTTCACTTGATTTCAATAGGTTCCAGCAAACTGATACCCTGGAATTCTCAAGCTGTTTCCTCTGTGCCTCAGTTCTCTGGCTGTAAAATGGGGAGACTCACGGGAGTGGTTTGAAAAGACAAAATGTTCTCATTAATGTTCCTAGTTTTACCAGCCCTCTGAGTCTGGACCAGCACCACAAGTAGCTCACTCTATGACATTAGACCTCACTCTGTGATAGTAAGAGGAATGATCCACCTGTTTCCTTCACTGATGCAGTTGGATCAGCTTTCCAGGACCTTATTTCTTCTTCTTTCAGCTGAGGAACCCAATTTGTGACCCTCCTAATCTTACTCAGATCAGGTTGCCGGTGTCCATTTCCTTCAAGAATAACACTATGTTTGTGGCTATCATCTATGTGGTGCTCACATAATGAAGGTTCTTTCTTATGTCATACAACTGACCTGACTGCCTGGCAGCTGATCTTGAAAATATCTTCTGACTAGCACCAAAGCAGCAAAAACTGTTCTCCAGTCAATAAAAACATTTTCTAAATGTATTTCAGTGCTGGACAAGTGACTAATTAAGCAAAAGAATCGCACTCTCTGTTTTCCAAAACTATATTTTTGTCTGTGTGTGTGTTATTCAAAGGACAGATTCACAAGAATTTCTTCAGGGAAGGTGCAGGGGAATGTTATAGAGAGTAAGCTCTATGACAGAATTAGCAAATGTATTAAGTACAGTGCCAATCTGGTATAGCAGAAATGACTAAATACCCATCAGGGCCTGTCACTCGTCAAGAAGTGAAATCTTAGACCCATTTAAGTCAATGACAAATGTTCACAGAATCTGGCTGCAAGTTAATAAATGTTTGGAGCCTGTATAACTCAAACTCTGATATTTGTCAAATTAATTATTTGATTGATCTTATTGTCTGTCAAAAAAATCTTGGTGGAGTTAGAAACCTTTGTGTTTTACTATCTATAATCTTGATGAAGAAAATGTCATACAAATATAGGGATGTATCATTGCATGTTTATGTTGGGTAACAGGCAGTTATTATACATAACATAAAATCATATAGCTAAATATGAAATTTTAAAATGTTCAAAATGGACCACAACTAATGTTATATCTTCTGCCTCCTTTTGGTCATTTCTTGGTTTGGGAATGCTTTAATATCCAATCTGAACCTTCTTTTATCGTATTATTTTAATTAGGCTGCATATACATAAAATGAAATAAAATAACTCCACACGTACACCAATTCCTTCAGCTTACCCTTGCCTGTAAAACAAAACAGAGGATTTCAAGACTATATACATCAGGTGTTTTCAGCAAAGTAGCAGCAGCAGCAGCAAATCATAGACATTTGTCATTCCTTGGAGCTGTCTGACAGTTCTGACAATTCATTAGGCTGGGCTGAAAAGAGGTTTAGAAAGCAAAGGAAGGATCACAGGTAGTGGAGTTGCTTTTGCATGATCCAGTAATAGCTGATTTGTATCATTTTTGGTGATGGATACACTGTTCAGATTAAACTCAGCTGAATTTTTCCCCTTTATTCTTTTCTTTTTCTCCTTCACTAGGAGCTTCTGGGCACTTTAGTCTAGATTTAGACCTCGATTTATCCCAAGAAGTAGATGCCAAGGAAATTCTTCGTGGTAAATACTGATATTTGTGGCTTATGAGAGCCATGGAGAAATGAAGTTTTGCTATTCTGTTCTTACCTAGAAAGGCTTTTCTTTTTTGTCATGTTTGAGTTATATTCTTTTGTATGGCTATATTGTGACATGTGCCATTCTTCAAAGTCAGAGTCATTCCCACCTGAATGTATGCAAACCAAACCTCCATCTTTGTTCAGTGATAAGTGCTTCCATTATTCTGCTCTTTCCACTTACTGATTTGCTTCTGAGACCCGTATACAAGCACATATTTATTTATTTATTTATTTAACTTGAAGGAAAATCTTCTTCAATAATGCTGACTCTGCAGAATAGACCACCTGGAAAATATTTGATCTTCTACTGGAAAACATTTCCCTTTTGCAGGGTGGTGGACTGTCTCAAATCATGCCACAATGTAAAATGCTTGGGTCAAATTCTGCGCAGATGAGGCAATGTTGTCTGGCCAGATTATCCCTGGGGTCAGGAGATGATGGTCTCGGGGATCAGTGCTATCATGGAGCCCACTTTGTCCTGTAGAGGATGAATAGCTTTCCATCTTCATTCTGTCTATTTTATAGCTGCCACAGAAGAAGCAGTCTGAGAATCTGAGATTGATTCTGACCCAGTATTGTTATAGGTAGGTCCAACAAGAGCAATGTTTGCTCTTGATGACTGTTGGAACATACTCGTTTAAAAAACTCTAACATACATATAAAGGAAGGCCTTATAGAACTTTTTTATTTTTATTTATTTATTTTTTTATTTCCCCATATGTAAATTTTCCCAGAATCTTAAAACCATCATTAAAATCCTAACTACTTATAAATTTTACCTTTTAAAATTTTATTTATTTATTTATTTTTACCTAAGGTTCAAAATGCCAGCTGTACTATCTGGACATCCATCTGAGATGCAACTCCTTCTCCAAGCATAATTTCTTTTGTGTCTCAAGCCAAAGGCTTTGCAGCTTTCAGCCACTGAAAACTCAGAGACAGCTTTTTAGCTGGACAATCCCAGAACTAACCACAAATCATGTTGGTGTTCTGCTTCTTCCAGTTTGTCTTCATGGGCCTGAAGTCAGCTTCTTTCTTGTGGAAATAAAGGTATTTCTGACCCTGTCATCCTACACAGAGGACTAGCCTGTATAATGCAATTCACAGCGACACTTGTGGATCCTGGCTTGTGTGTCATATTGTGTGATGTGCCTCCTTATTTGCTTGTAGGTTGTGTGATTTTTGCAGGTGTTTGTGAGCGGCAGGCTGCACTTGCTGGTTTGTTATTCTGGAGTTGTACATGTGGGTTGAACTGTTGGCATTAATTATTTTTAATAATGAGTCTTATACTGAATTACTGTATCCTACCCATGGATAGTAGAACAAACAAAGAAAAAAATGGCCCTCCTCTCCCACCCTCAACATAAGTCATATTTTGTCTCCTCTGACCTCAACTGGCCCCTTAAATTTCATATCAAACATTAGAAAGAAAGAGGTCAAAGTGAGAGCCCTGTTAAAAAAAAACAAACACAACCAGACCAGATATGAACTATGGGAACTTGTCATCTTATCATCCTAATTGAAGTCGTTCTGCAATGTATGACAGTCCATCATATATTCTGCCAGTCAGTGTGTCATACACAATGTGTAACGAGAAAGCTCATAAACCCAGAGGGGAAGCCCCTTCTTTTTTATTACTTTATTTGATCATTTTCATAAAAATTCCCTTTGCTCAGTACAGAGGGATGTGTTTATTAGCCCCATTAAAGCTTTGTCCATTCATTTGACACTGATTTACACAGCTTTACCCACGAAAAATGTCCCATTATTTCTAGTCTGGAGAGTGTCTTTTTTATTGTGTGATGAAAAATAAGTATTTAATTCCACAGGTGAAGGCAAAGAAAGGGGAGGTTGTTGTCAGAAGCTCAGATGTAAACAAAAGGATTCTTTAGATATAATTGACTCTGAGAGAGAAAACATTTCCAGTAAACATAGAAAAATAAAGAAATAAAGATGCTCTTCCCAAGGAGTGCGCATTGAACCAGGCTCAGCTGAACTTTTTTTTTTTTTTTTTTTTTTTTTTTCCCTCTGTGTCTTCATTAAAAACAGCAAAATTTGGCAAAATTTCCCTCTGTGTTCTACTCATGAATGTTTCTAGAAAATATCAGCTTTCATACGCAAATATTCTTGAAGTGAAATTGGTGGCTTCCTTTGAACACAGCTAGTGCCTCAAATCCCATCTGCTTTTCCTACAACACGCCCACTCATTATCTAGCTTATTTGTCTTTATTTTATTTTTTTTAAATGAACACAAATTAAGCTATTTAATCAAATATGTACATGATTACATGGCATTTTTGCATAAGAGTTATACACCCACGGAAATCATTAATCACAGATAACAACACTATGTTAAAATTAGACATTTTGCTTTCTTTCTTTTTGTGTGTGTGTGTGTGTGCTTTTTAACATAATATCCTGCGTAGCTCTAATTTCACCTCTACTCTCATTTGAATAAAGCAGGATTGTTTTACATCAAATTATTCATTTGTCTGTAGCTCTGATAATTGGTATTTATGTTTAGGCTTGATCTCAGAGGAATAATAATACAGGACTTGAAAATAATATTGGAATGGATCAAGTCTTTTTTGTTTCTTTCCCCTTTTGCCTGCACAGAATGTCACCATGAATGTCCATGGGCAAAATGGATAAGAAAGAGTGTCACAGTGCAGGACAACCTAGGAGATGACAGGTATTTCCAGGCATAGCAATGATGAGATCAAATTCCCCTCAACCTGCCTTGTTTGCTGATCTTTTAATCAGATTCAACTTCACTGCAGCTATAGCACAAGGTTTCCTGACAATGTATGACAGCATGTGACAGAAAAATATTTTGATTTTTTTTTCTTTTGACCATTTGATGCTATTTCAGATATATCTGAAGCCCCAGCAGCACCTGTTAAATCTGCTGAACTATTTTAGTGGTGTTTTTAAATGTGCATAAATGAACTGGAGGGTTTGGGACTTGTGTTCATATGCGTGTAGTGGAATCCAAACAGGAAAGCTGGGAAATGATCTAAACCCTTTGAGGTTAACGTGCCATGAAAGAGCATCAGCGACCGAAGAGGACATTATTAAAAAGCAGCCAACCTAGCTCAAAAAGAACCACTGTGTGAAGCAAGAGCCTGCAGAACAACACCCAGGGCTGTTTGTGATCCCACAGGGATGTGTATTTCATCCCCTGTCTTCATCTCTCCAAATTTCCTCTGAACTGCTTCTGAGCCACATTCTTGAAAAAGAAAAACACCAGCAACTACTGAATGCTTCTTATCAACCTTTTCCCTGCAATCTGTTTCGTATTCCTCTCACACCCGTGTTCTCACAGTGTCTTGGGGAAATGCTCAGATCAAAGATAAGAGAGAACAAGGAAAGGAATGAAGGAAGAGACAAACAACAAAACAAAACCACCCTCCAAACTTTTCGACCAAACTCCTCTGCGAGTCATGTGCATGATTACAGCAAAGTTAAAACTGCCTTCTTCTTAGCCAGTACTTAATTTCTGCTTTTAAAATCAGGCTCCCTTTGATCTTGAGGATTGAAATGATCTGGAAATGAAACAGCCATTGCTCTGCAGAAAATCTGGATAGGGTCCCAGACATGGCTTTTACCTGGAAAGCTTCCAAAATAGGATGAAATCTCTCTAGTTTCAGAACAAATTGAAAGATTTTTTCTCTATGTCTAGTCCAACTGTGGAACTCCAGCCCTGATGTCTGCTAGTTCCCAAAGTGCAGATGCAATAACCTCTAAGGTGAACTGTGAGAGTTATTCCTCCATTTTCTACCCTCTGCCTCTCCTCTGAGGATCAAGGGCTGGGAGAATTTTATTAAAGCAAAGGCTTAAATTTCTGGGCAAATTTAAGCTGAGGAGACAGTTGGCTCTAACCTGGGCTAGGTCCAGCCACATGAGGGTTGGAAAGGACAAAGGACAAGGAGCATTTGTAACATCTGGATCTTGTTGAATGCACAGAAATATCTGCCTGGCTTTGTGTGACCTGGTCTCAGAGCCAAAAGGGCTGAGAAATGTGGTTAAGAGACACTGAAGCTGGCTTTGCCCTAGCTAATAAGTCCCACTGAGAAAGCAAGCACATCAATATTTCTTTGAGTGTGTTTCTTTTAGTTAATATATTTCCATATGTTGCATTAATATTTCTTTTATTGGGGATTGTAAGTCCATCTGGTACTTGTTGGGAAGGCTTGAGCTGGCAGATCCCTACCCCATGCTGTTACACGGATATCCCGACTGCTCTTACAAAGATGGGTATGTTGTTGGGTAGAGACAACTCCTCAGCTATATTTTCAGTTAGAATAACCTCCAAAGAAACAGGGACAACCTGGTTACATACAATCAATAAGTTCCCACATTATCTTTTTTTTTTTTTTTTTTTTTTTTTATGTTACAGAATATGTGAGAGCTCCATCTCTGAAGGACGGCAGTCCATGGAAAGAAACCCCTCTCTTTTTGTGTGCACTGCCCAGTACACCAACCCTGACCTAGGAAGTGTAAAGGAGAAAGGATGCCTGAACGTCAGTACTAAGTGGAAAATGTGCTGAAGTATCAGAGTTTGCCAAGACAATGAGAATCACTTTCCCTTGCATGTGTTATTAAGGAGCTGGAGAATAATTATCTGCTTTAATATAAGCTTTTTCCTTCTGCATGATTAACTTTACTGATATCAACAGAGATTGTGATGACTCTGAAATGACAGCTCCTGGTAGCACGTTCTGGGATTAGCAAAAACAGGTTGTCACTTTACCCCAGTCAGGAACAGTCAGTCCTGTCGTGTGGAGTGCGGGACAGAAGAGCCGGGTTTAGCAGCAGGCATTTGACAGCCAAAGCGTGCAGCGGGTCCAGCCTCCTGCTGGGTGGCTCTCGGCTTGGGCACGCAGGGCTGGAGGCTCAGTCCGTCTCATGCAGCGCCGTGTTGTGGTGGTTTTGCAGCTTTCGGACCCATATCACCTGGTCACCCTCATGATAATCTATGATTTACCACCTCAGATCTACATTAGCCTGGAGATCTCTGAGATGCCCTACCCTGAAGTACTGGCTCTCCTGGTTTTACCACTTTTTACAGCAGTGCACAATAGACTAGCAGTGCACTAAGACTAAAATATTATATACTTTAAAATGGCTTCTGATGGTAGCCCTATCTCTGACCACTCAAGGCGCAAAGCAAGAGCACATACATCAGCTCATGGAAGGGTTGAATGGAGAGGCAGAACAAAGACACAAAAGAGTAGGTCAGAGTAATGGTATGAACCAAACAACCAATCTTTTTATTCTTACTAAAGTTGTCAAAAAATCTGTCATATGGCTTCTGTGGAAATTAATCAATACATAGAAAACTGCATAGCAACTATGGGACAACAGGAACGTGCCTATAAATTAAAAGAAGCTACTGTGAGTATGCAGAGCTATCTGAGGGAAGCACTGGGGCAGAGTAGAAGGGCTCAGTGGAGCTAGGACAGGGTCCATATAAATGGATCCTTCACTAAAGTCCGTATTTTGTCAATGTCAACATACATAGGAGCTGAAAAACAAAGCAAACTCTGCCTGGAAACAACATAAAAAATTTAGTCCAGCATCATGTTCCTTTGGAAACCTCATAATCCTTTTAAAAAGATGACAAAATGTCTGTATATTTTTAAAGAAACATAGCAGGTGAAACCACTTATTCTCAAAATCTCGAAGTACACAGTGATGAGTTATTGAAGATTGGGAGTGGGGAGGAAGGGAAGGAAGGGGGGGCATGTTTTTGTAATTCTGTAGGCATCTCAGTCCTCTGGTGAAATGATGTATGGGGCAATCGTCTGGTAGGGGCTGATGGGATGTAAATGAAACTAATTAAGGAAATGTCAAACATAATTAATAAAACAGGTTTAAGTTGCAAAAGCACTGTCAGCTGAATGAATGGGGAAGAATGCTGCATTCCTATTATTGTGGGGCTTGCTTGCTTATTTATATATTTATTTACTTATTCCTTGCTTGCCCCCTTGGCATCCCACCAGTTTTGCAGTTGCACCATTCAATTAGATCTCAGAAAGCTCTTGGTAGATGCTTGCATTTCCACCTTGCCCCCCTTCTGAGCTGGGGTCCCATAGAATAGGAGGAATATAAATTTGCCCTGTCGGCTTGCAGCCTGGGAAGAAGAAGAAAAAAATTAATTGCCAACTCCTCATCTTCCCCAAGTACTACAGGACATTAACATAACCAATTTGCTTGAACTCCTCACTGGCTGCTTAATAGAGCATCTGACCAGCTGATAAGACCTGGGTGCTGCTGCCTATGATACCTTGTTATTAGCATTTTCATAATATTTAAATATTACAGCCCCATGATTCACTAGCCTCCATTCATTATTGATAAGTACTAAAATAAATAAAAAGGGTTTATAAATAGCAAAGGGGGGTGAGCGACCTATAATTATGGCAAGCAAATTAGGGTGCATGGTAGAGTCAGTTACATTTGCTTAGGAGTAATGATGCTCAAGAACTTTTTCTCCCCAGGGACCAGAAAAATAATGGATCCCTGGCAGCTGCAGATGGGCTAGGAAAGGCTGTCACCCAGGACACTGTTTATATAAGTTAGGCAGAGCATATGGCTCTGCGTCCTGCCTGTAGCCTCCTCCAGATATTGCAGTTTCAATTAAAAAAATAAACACATAAACAAAAATAGCTCTTCGCTGGACGGTGGTCATGGGGAAAGGATATGAAAAGGAGAAAGCTGTGGGGAGAAAAAAGCAAACAACCTCAGTGAGTCCACCCAAAAGTTTCTGCTGAGTGCACTCGCAGCATCTCAGTGATCCAGTAGGGGAGATACCCATAAAAACACAGGGTATTCAGCTGAACCATTGAAGAGAGAAAGATGAATGCTGTTTCTGCTAAAGCAAAACCTTTTCCATGTTCCAGTCTAAGACAGACATATTTATATACCAAAGCTTTGAGCCTGAGATGATAAAAAACATGGCCCCAGTTGCAAGTAAGAGCTACTAGAAATAACCACTGGATACTTTATAATTTAGTCCCTGTGGTTTTATTTCCATTAATCCAATCAAGGGCCTTTTTTCTTTACTAATGAAACTGGAATGAAACACAAAAGGGAGGCTGATCTGTTAGCAGGTGACTGTTCCTTATAAGTTATTCATTAAAAACACCCCAATGCTCTGGTGCTGAAGGAGGCTGTACCTACTTCTGTATAAATTAAACATAAGTGACTTGGTTGCAAGAAAAAAAAAAAAAAAAAAAAGTTATTTAAAAGTTATTTCTCTTAACTTCAAACCATTATACTGCACTTAGAGGAAATTACACCCTTGCAGACGATTGAAGACTAACCCTTACATACCAGCTGTCCCCATTGTTTTCTGTTCCAAGTACCTCTAAATATCTACTGTGGGCATGAATATTACTAATACTTTGCAGTCACTGTACTTTAGGTAAGTTAGGAATGGGTTTTTGTTTGGCATTTCTTGTGAATGTTAGAGTAGGCTCAGAAACAGAAGGAAAGAACTGGAAAAAAAAAATACAGTTGGGAGGACTTCCCCATTTTGATTTGTTTCTTTATTAAATTCAATTACATTACTAGTGAAATTCCTTTTGTCTTCTTATTGTTGTTTTTCAATCCATTCATTGGAAACTTTGAAGAATGTGCCACTGGCATTTCTTGGAAAAACAATAACAACACTATCTGAAAATGTTAACTTGCCCACAAATTTCACAGTTCATTTTTGACTTTGCACTGCTGTTTTCAGTTTCTTCCGGAAGTCTTCTCTCTCTGGACTGCATTTTTATTGCAATGTAAAATTCTTGAGAACTTTCCTGCGCCTTATACAAAAAAAAAAAAAAAAAAGAGAGAGAGAGAGAGAGAAGAGGGGTATTTGTAAGAGAAATCTTCCAATTTGCCATCCTCAGCAGCCCTTGCCTGGAGCCTTTTACTTTTTGATATATCCAAGAAAAAATCCTACCTCACACCTATTCATCCTTACACTTTGAATTCTAGTAAGGTTTACCAAGTAGACAAAAGCTTGGCAATGAACCCTAGTTCTGCAGCAAGCAGAAAAAGCTTTCTCCCCAGAACATTCCCAGTCCTGTGAAAGTTCAAGCCTGGGTCTAAGCTGTCCATCTTCAACACAAGCATCCATCTTACAAAAGGATCCTTAGGCATCATGTAGATTCTGTTTTGCCTTAAAACTCATGTTAACATCATTGCAGAGAAATAAAAATCCAAACTGACACAGACTTGCTTGTCTCTGCCTTTGTGTTTAAACACAGATGGTTGCTTTTGTTGTGCCGCCGCATTTCAGCCAATATAAGCAGCAAAGTACTTATCTGGAATATGTATCTCTTTTCTCCAAACCCTCACAGTTTTTGTAGGTGAAATATCATTCTTAAGAATAAATACAGTGTTTTCATGCATCTTGATCTAATCCATTAGTCCTTATAATTTATTGTTAAGTGCTTCAACATAGGAACCATGACAGCTTTAAGTAAAGCATATAAGCAGGCATCTGCTTTGTATAAATTATAGGAACGTTGGTTGCACAAGTTTTCAGAGACAAAGGTCTCTTACAAACATCTGTAGCTCTGATCTTTGTAGTCATTTCTTTTATTTTTATTTTTATTTTATTTTTTTTTTCACTGTAAGAGGCTTTGGATCTTGGAAACAGTAACAGAGCAAATCTATGAACTACCTGCAGACTTGTTATTTACATTTGTAGTTGGTATTGTGCTAATGGCTCCAAGGAAGGAAGAATGTGATTGGCATGGGGGTTGGGAGACGGAAAACACTTTATTAGTCTCAAATCAACTCCTTGGAGGCTAAAGCCCTGATTAACTATAACTGGAGTGGATTGTCTTAATCTGACCGCTGTAGTATTTTATGTCTAGTCATTTAGGCTTATTTCTGTAAATACTTAGATGAGCTTGAATCAATTACTTCAGTGTCTCCCTTTGTCTCCTGCCATCAGAAATGGCATGGTGTCATGATATAAGCAGGCAGAACAGCAGGATCAGGGAAATGATACCTGGTTGCACACTGAGCAAGGAAGATGTGCTAGCATGGGAGAAGCATCTTCTCAGAAGATGGCTTCTTATGCACAAACAAGGATGTTTTCATGTTCTTGCTCAGTGCCTCTCAAAAAGGAAACCTTCTACCTCAGAGGGGCTGAAAAATCAGTGTTATTCTGAATATTAGACTGCCCCAAAGGCCTTTATCCCCTCTTTCCATTATTTTTTTTTTTCTTTCTTCTTTTTTCCTGGCTTTTAATAGACTATGAGACATCTGAAAGGATAACAGGACTTTTGCTGGTGATATGCAGTTGACCAAAGGTCTGATGTGCAGATGCTCTTGTCACCTTCTTGCTTGCTATTAATTTGGCTCACTCATGAGGCCTTACACATTGCACATTCCCTGACTAAAACTGAAAAAAGACCGGCAGAGAAAATTAATTGAAACACGGTAGTCTGCATCTCACTTCAGCAGCATTGCTCTGCGCTGGAACTACGCGGTTCAAAGTTAATAAATAGGCTGCAGTGCAAGGGATGCCACTCACCAGGGTGAAATGCAACACAATGGTGGACAAGCCTGGTGAGCGGTTTTCCTCTTTAAAAGTAGCTTGGAGACATGACTTCACTCTCTTTAGCACCTCCAGATACACAAAGGCATAGCTGTGAAGGTGATGGTATCATATCAAACTTACCCGAGTGCTGAGCTTTGGTTTAATTTTTTTTTTATATACATATCAATGACTGGTCTCAGCTCTAATTAACCTACTCCCCTATCAGTCCATTCCCTCCCCACATGCAGTCTTTTCCCCTTCCTCTCTGTGATCTCGATTTCACTGCAGAGATGGCCTGGCAAAGAGACATTATTCTATTTAGAAGCTGAGCACCTCACTAGGGGTGACAGGCCTGTTTTTAGGTCATTTATCTAATTGCTCTTTGCAGATAAGAATTAATTAGCCCGATTATTTTTCTTAGTTTTTGGATGGGTTCCCCACCTGGAGAGAAGAAATTCCTCCATGTCAGTGATTAATTGCTGAGCCAGAAGCTTACTGCCTTGCATTTGTAATAAATGCCGACTGGTTCTTTAGGTCGCATTAGGAACCAGGCAGATTGTGGTTAAAATGCACAGGATAATAAAGCATTTGTACAAACAAGATCACTGCCATTAGATTTTGATTAAATATTTTAATTTATCTGGAGGTTGAGGGACTGCGGGAATCAAAAGGTTTAAGGTCTCTTTTCCCAGCACTTTCTGATGAGAGCTGCCCTATAACCCTTTGATCTAAAACAGATGAACCCCATGGCAAGGCTTCAGTTTAGGAATTGGCACAGCTGGTTTGTCTCATACTGGTCTGGGTGATCTGAGGGTCATAAGTGTGCAGCCAGCTAAACTTGGTTGTGATAACATTTTTTGAACTAAAATGGAGCAGGGATTTGGGCGAGTTTAAGGGAAAAAGGCTAGGAATTGTGTGTGAAATTATGGCAGGTTTATATCCAGCTGAATTTAATGCAGTAGAAGTAGTATTTTCCTTCATCTTCTTTGTCTTCTTTTTCCCCCTTTTCTTCTTATTTTCCTTTCCTTTCCTTTCCTTTCCTTTCCTTTCCTTTCCTTTCCTT
>NC_048902.1:16137100-16162978 GCF_011077185.1 Oxyura jamaicensis
CCTTTCCTTTCCTTTCCTTTCCTTTCCTTTCCTTTCCTTTCCTTTCCATTCAGCTCAAAAAAATTAATGCTTTTCTGCAGGACAAGAAAAGCACCGTGGCCTCAATTCACATGCTGGCCAACCTAGGACAGGCCTCTTTCCAGGATTATATAGCAAGTCAGACAGTATGATCTCTTGTGCCCTTAAAACCTGATTTCTGCCCTAGAAAGTTCCTAGAAGAAAATAGGAGTCTTACCATTTATTTCGCTGTGCTCGTGAACTGTTTGAAGCCCCTGATGTCCCTACAGGAGAAATTAATTGCTGGTATTAGAGCTGTTTCTCTAACACAGCTGATCACAAAATACATTTAGCTGCCTACTTCACAGTGATCACTACCACCTCAGAGAGACGAGGACTAAAAGGCAGAGCAATGAGATACTGACTGTCTTCCCTTGGTCTGACTCTTGTCTCACAGTTGAGAGATGTTAGGAGGGCAGTACTGGGCATTTGGCAGTTGATGCTTTTGCTGTGTCTGTTCTCCAGAAAAAAAATAAATCTTCCTCATCCCTAAAAACTTACAGAGCCTTTAAATCGGAGAGAAGTTAATTAGGGTCCCTGGGTGGACTTTTGTTGTTAGTGGGCAGAGCTATTTTATGGGGGGTTGTTTGCTTGCTTTTTAATGGAAAAGGAAAAAACAAACAAACAAAAAACCACACACACACACACACCAAAAAAAAAAAAAAAAAAAAAAAACAGAGGCAGAAGAGGAGAACTGATATTTCTCTAATATATAGGAAAAATATTGCATTGTAAAAAGTAACTTTCCATGGAACTTTGATTATTCTTACTCAACCACAGTATTTTGAGAATACCATTCCCAACTATGATTTAAAGACAGAAAAATCTACTGCTACACTGATGCTTAGTCAAAAATCAATGCTTAGAAATTGCTTTTACCTTCAGCTTCCAGCTACAGGACATTATTTTGTCTTTGAGCATCAAGTACAGCCTGGGTGAATCAGATACCACTGATATTTCTCACTACCTAGAAAATGATCAACATTCTTTTACTTATTCTTTTGTTAAATTGAGATTTCATTGTTGTCACCATAGGTAACCACATTTCATACCTAGACCTATGAGAACACACGCCAAGACAGAGGACCTAACCATTTTATTCACGGATATCCAAGGGGAGTCAGATACTTGAGTTCAGTGAGAGCTGAGCTGATAAATACTTTATTATTATTATTATTATTATTATTATTTATGCTAGCTACAGCTACTGGGCCCTATTTTAACTAATATATTACATAATAATTTGGGAATTAAAACAACATCTTACCATGTCACTGGGAAGATACATCACAGCCGCTGTTTTTCACGTGTGGAAATGGAGCCCCCACGAGTCTGAGTTCTTTCCCTAATACCACAAAATGTGTCACTGGAAAAACTTCACACAAAACCTTAGCAGTCTGCTCTTCTTTAAAGCCCACACCAAACCATTTAATTTAAGTAAGATTTACCTCCCCCACCTGCAGTGTCATTTCTGGCACTGTACATGAGGAAAATTAACAATATCGGATGGCCTGAGTTATTACAGTGAAAGATGGTTGCTAAGAAAAACCATGATGATAGCCAAGAAATTAATATTACAGAGATGAAAATCTTCTTATAGACCCAAAATAATAGATGTTCTGTATCAATATATGACTAATCAGCACTCAAGGATTTATCTTTCAAATTACAGAACATGGTGGAGACATTTAATGCAATATGGTCTCCCTTCAGAGAGATACAGTATGTGACTAAATATCTCCAGTGAGTAATATTCACACTTACTCAAGTACTGTAAATATATCGCTGATAAATCTGGAGAGCGAATTCTTGTAAATTCTTGTTTAACACTGTAAGGAAGCTTAATAACTTTCCAATCTATCAACATGTTTTAATTTCCTACTGTGCACTTTCTAACCGTAGCAGGGCATTTAACAGAGGAGAGTCAAAACTAACGGAGAATGGACTGCCATATATCATTTCTGTTAGGAAACCTTGGTATCAAATATGCAGCTGACTTACTGTGTGGGTTTTTGGCAGGAGGTTTTTGAATGTGAATGTTTCATTGCAGCTATGCCTAATTATGCATGCAATTTTTCATGTAAAATTAAGTGCATGTTCAATGTGCAGATTAAAAAATGAAAAAAAAAATAAATCCTAACTACTAATAAGTGGAAATTGCTTAGAAGCTAATAGATGAGTGCAGCCAGGTAGTTACATCAGCAAATATCATACTTAGGCAGGATTTCTAAGGTCCAAAATTCAGGCTGAATAGAAATATTGATAAAAGTGATGCCATACATAACAAAGTCAACCTATTTTTAAATGAAATTTAAGAATGGTAACTTACATGTACTTTATATTGCTTGGAAGGGTACAGATTGTCTTATTAATAAATCACCTTTATATGATTTTATTTCCTTTTTTTTTTTTTTTTTAATTATTATTATTTTTAACCATGTCAATAAAATCATGGTCCAGGGCATTTGGCCTTGCTAGAACTGGTGAAAAATAGACAACAAGGTGAAGATACCATCACTGAGACATTCTCAGGATAGGTTTCATCTCCCTTAAAGCAATGCATATTCATGGGCCAGAGTAAATTACATAATGATATTGCTCTCCTCCACTTCATGAGACAAGTGAACTTTGCTCAGACGTGTAGAAGAGCTGGGACACAAGCCATGCAAGGTCGTAAGGAGCAGGAAGGAGAAATCAGTGCAGCTTCTTAAAATTGCCGGGATTACACTGCAGTAAAATGTCAGCAGCCACACTGGCCAAAACCTTATCTGCCCAGTGTTTTCAGATACTGCTCTAAGAATAAAGTTCAGAAATAATCAGAGCTATGAGAGAGAGAGATACCTGAACCATAGCTGCTACAATTGTATTTCACCTGAATTTATCTTTACTGATACACCTCAAAAAAAAACTTTTTTTCACATGTGGTAATTGTCTCTGTCTATTTACATATTTTTTTCCCCTAAACTTCAAGATATTTTTCATGCACTTTAGTTTCATGAAATGTATTTATTTATTTCTCAGTAATTTTGTACTGAAGGCCAGAATCTGTGGTCTGTTGCTCTGGCATTTTCTTTGAAGATTTCTTCTACAGATATCTTCTAGAGAATGATTTTAAGGAAGTGAGTTGCTGTGCTCTTTTATGAAAACATAAGCAGCAGTGGCAGTATACTATTTTATAAAGTGTTCAAGTGTTTGTTTTTTTTTTTTTTTTTTTTTTTTAGGTATAAATTATTCAGTTATGATGATAATACTACTATGGATATAAACATGTTTCTAGTCCCAGAATGGGCATAAACTACTTACTTGGAATAGCAAACACCAAAGAAAACAACTAGAAAACAACTGAACTGAGAACTGATGATTCACTCTTTTTTTTTTTTTTTTTTTTTTTTTTTTTTTCCCAGATCTAGGCATCTCTGCAAAAGATATACCTTCCTACGAGTGATAGTATGAAATTTCCTTGTTCCTCCTACTTGCCTTTCCCCTCCATAGGGTCTTTAAACTTACTTCAAGTGTTTGAAAAACTTCCTACATTTTTCCTATAATCCTCCAAACAAAGTTCCCAGTTTGTTGAAGACGTTTTAATCTTCTGCCACCTGACAGGGCTTTCTAGTTATGTCTGCAAAATAGGTACTTTCTGATTTATTTTTTTTTCCCCACACAAAAATTTCAGACTGGAAAAAGCAACAAGAATAACAACGAAAAACACACAGAAAACACAGTACTTAAAACATTACAAGACATGTCCAACAGGCCAAGGAGTGAAATCATTATTTTCTGACCACATCAAGTCACATTTTGCCTAGCACAGGACAGAGGAATTAGGCGTACAGAGAGATATCTCCTTTTGGTCTGTTATTCATGGAACGAATAACATGTTATTCATGGAATGAATAACATCACAGCAATTCACAGCAATCCTTTAAATGTGAATATTATCAGTACCAGTACTTCCTCTTGGATAGGGCATTCCTAGACATCTCCTATTATGCTTCACACCTATATGGTGTAATTGAGTTCCTGGTAACTCTCACAAAAGTTTTTGAGATTATATTTAATACTATCATTTCAGGACCTTCTTTGTAAAGATGAATATCTTTTAATACCTATCGACTGTGCGCAAGGGGTGACTCTGCTTTTTGCAAAATCTTCTTTGCAAAACACTTGCTGAGTGTGTTAAGGTCCTGATGAGATACAGCACTGGTGAGAGAAACCTTCAAACATTGCTTTTTCTCCTCCATAAAGTGGAAAACTCTAAATTATATTGTTGATATTAGATACAGCATATTGGTAAAGGTCTCGCTAGCTCTCCTGAGCATGTCTGCTTGACTTCTAAATTCACAGCACTAAAATGTTTTCATTCCCTTTTCCTTCACTCCCCACTTAATCCTTAAGCATTTTCACCTTAATCCAGAAGTTTTCAAATGCTCTGACAAACCAGCTAAATGTAAAGAAATAGATGCTTCTCTTAGCTTTTTTCCCTGTCAATCATTTAAAACCCAACGGAATGCGTGATGAGGATGACTCAGTTTGTAGAAAAGCAGCAACTTAGCAGTTGGCTAATGTTTTGTGAGCTGCTCGGTTTAGACAGATGGAATACTTGCATTTCACATCTCAGCACCGTCCCTGATTATGGTTTTTTAGTAGTCCCAGGTACTAACTATCTCAGCATGCGAAGAGATTGGTGGCAGTCTGGTGTTCACAGCTTACTTGTGATTCTGTAAGGTTTTCTTATTATATTCAATAGTTCTGTCAGACAGGTGTTGGAGGGATGCAGTTGTACTTTGGGGAATAGCAGGTAAATTTATGCATCTTTAAAGAACTGGCAGATTTAGCTGCCTACATATGATTTAAGGGCCTGATCCCAAACCCATTAAACTTAATGGGAGTTTTTCATTGACTTAGTTGGCTTTGGATTAGCTCCTAAGTGAATTTCCAGTAGAAGGCAAAACCTCAGCCAACAAACCTGTCGATTTCTTGGCACACGCATCTCCTTTTAGTGAGCAGTGGCACAACTAAACTTTGCAAAGCTGTCCAATGAAATTATTCAGACAAATACAATTTTTACCTATAAGTGAAACATGCTTTCACTCCCTCCCTTAGAACCTTCAGAATCCTTGATAAAGGAATACATTGCAGGATTTCCCCCACAGAAATTTTGCTAAAATTGGGAAGATGAAATGTAGGCTTTATGTAAAAAGGAAGCATTAATTGTCTTAGAACTGGGAATTGCTGAACCGTGTTGGGTCTAAGGCCTATAGTGCTCAGTGCACTCTCTGTGAATTCAGCTAATAGCAGATATCTGAGGAACAAAATAAGTATATATATATATATATATATACTTATTTTTTTCCTCTATATATATATATATATATATTTTTCTAAAATATTCCATTGTTTTTCAGTGACCTGTGGCTCAGAAACTTCCTGAACAAAAGGAGAGCTCTATGCATTGAATAAGCTCTCAGTGCATTTTTCTTCCATAAGTTTCTCCATCAACTGTCTTTGAAACTATGCAACCACCCCTATGTCTTGTGGCAAAGAGTTTTACAAGTTGTTGCAAAGAGTTTTACAAGTTGTCTTTGTGCTGCAAAAAGAGAAGTCTTGTTCATTTTTAACATACCCTTTGCTAGCTTCATTTGATGACTTTTAAGTCATAGATTACTAGAGACAGTGAGCACTCATTATCTGTTTGCCATTTCCAGGAGAGACAGAATGTTAAAGACCTGTATCTGACCTCCTCCTCCCCTTTCTAGGTTGTTCTTTTTCAAGATAAAAAGTCCTGATCTGTTTAGCTTAACTCAGAAAATATAACGCAACTTTTCCTAACCTCAAATAATTATGGAGCTGCAATTAAATTTTGTGGCCAACTTGGCTTCAATCAATACATTAGGCTTACTGGACATGATGGTATTTTTTTTTTATTTTTATTTTTTTTTAATATGGAAATTAATCTGACTCAACCTCCCCCATGAGATATTGAAGAGGAAAATACAGGAGGAAAAAAATAATCTCTATTTTGAGGATTCCAACCAGTGCATTAGTTAATAATGAGGGACATATTAGTATTCTTGAAGTTCCTATAGACTTTATGCTTCATACAGAGCTGTAAAATAAAACAGCCATACCTATTAATATGCTAATGTTATATGCTATGACCATGTTGCTCTCTCTCTGAGTATCTCCACTGTCGTCCTGTCTCTTTCCACATCACATTAACACTCCCTGGGTGAAATCCTGACCCTGTTGAAGTCAATGGCAAAACTCCCATTGACTTCACTAGAGTCAGGATTATCTCCTCTGAGGAGCTTTATGACTTTGCTCCTGACTGTTTTTCTGCTTCCACATCCTACTGTATTCCCTACTTGCTCTTCCTCTCTTCTGATAAATGCTTACCCTTGTGCTCTCATTTATTTTCATTGTGCACTCCTAATTTGGCACCTTCTTGAAATGAGTCTGCCAGCATGGAGAAGTCTGGTTAAATTTTGTATGGCTAACCTTTCACTGCTTGCCACTGCTTAGGCATTCTCTCCTTTTCCTGCATCCAACCATGGCATAGGATATACTAAAATTTCAAGAATAGGTGGAAATTCCTGCCTGCCTTCTCAGTTGTCTTCAGAGGTTTTCATATGCAAGACACCTACAGTTAGGGAAATGCTTTCCACCTTGAATTAAGTATCTGCATTCAATAGACTCATGATATTAATTCCTCACAGTCCCGCCTTATATTTTTAAATTTATTTTACTAGAGTTATGCACAGTTATAGAAAAATAAATTACCCTAAAATTAACATGTTGAATAGGCTGAGGAATATTTAGAAATGAGCAGAGAATAATGCTTTGTAGATAATTTATCATGCAGGCAGGAAGAGTTTGTCTGACTAAGGACTTCAGACCCTCCATGAATATATAGTGTAATCAGTAAAGTAAGGAGTTTGCATGATCGAGCGCTAACTAGAAAAAGGTCACAACAGAACGTTCACTTAAATCAATAGAAGATTTCAATTGTCTTGGATAGAGGCCTAAGAAAGAATTTCGGGATTTGACCCGTTGCATTGCATGGCAGAGAAAAAATATGTACATTTTTTTCTTTAATTTAAATGCATAGGATGAGCAGCTTTATACTGTTGACTTTGAATAGTTTTGAGTCTAAGCTGAAAGACCCCAGAAACTATTAATACCCTCCAGAGAAATATCAGCCTGCAATAGTGAGTATGGATCCCTCTTGTTGACCTAGTTTATATCTACAGAATCAACCTACACAATTCTTTTCACCAGCTGCTCTGTGGCTTAGGGAGATGGGGTGTTAATTAATGAGACATTTGTTGAAATTTATAAGGGCTTTTCCTATCCAGGTTAGACATAAATTATGAAGGATCTGGCGAAGTGGGCAGAATATTGTTGACTGTAACTGTTCTGCTTATTTTAGCCAGTACTGGAGAAAATAGGTCTTCAAAGAACAATTTATGTGCGTGAGCAAACTTGATGAGAAAAAGAGATTTCTCTCTCTCTCTCTCTTTTTTTTTTTTTCTCTTTTTTTTTTTTTTTTTTTTAAGTAAGTAGCAATATTTAGCCATTTGTTTTTCCTCTTCACTACGCTATTACTTTTGACATTTCTTTTCCAGTAGGGCCTTTTAGTCCCTGATCTGTGAGGTAAAGCATAATCCCATACTTATGGGATAGTGATCTGCTTGAAATAACTATGATGTCATACAAAATTGAGTATTATCTGCTGCAGGGATTCCACAGAGATGGAATCTCTGGCAATACACACACATACAGAAAATTAGACAGATTTGCTTTGAGTACGTGTAGTCTCCTTTTCAATGTTAATTTCTCACAAATATTCTAGTATGGGAATTTAGTGGCATACATGTTTGTAGAAACAGCTACTTTTAAATGACTGCTGGAGAACTGTGGTTTTCTTAATAATGAAAAGCAAATTCCCATTTCTGAATCATAAGCATTGTCATTGTCAAGATAATTTAAAGTCTGACATTTTATCAGTCAGGAAAAGAAACATATAACATGCATTTAATTAATATCTCCCTCTGAGTGTTTGAACACACATAGGAGTCTATGATAGCCATTCATTTATGAGGCTTTTGAACTCAAGCAGTAGATCCAGATCTGGAGGTCCCTGTTACCATTCACCCTCAACCCTTCTCTTTTCTTATGACGTGCCAAATTACACATTTTATACATTGATGGGGCTGATATTTTGTAATGAAATGCATGTTTCTCAGAAAATGATGATTCACCAAAAACAAAATGTTACCTGAAAACATATTGCTTTTGATGAGCTTCTAACAAAATACAGGTGGGCTCTCCCAAGTGTTCATTCTCTCTCTCTCTCTCTCTGCTAGGGACTGCTTGAGGATCTGCAAACTCCAAACTTTCAGAACTTGTGGTCTGATTACTTGGGAAATCCCATCCTAGCCATTAATCATTCAAAATTAAGAGCCTTGCAGATCTAGGAAGCTTATCAAAGCCTTTACAGAGCTAATAATTTGGGTGCTTGGTTGTGGGTTCAATTCTATTCTGATTCTTTTTTTCCTAGTTTTTCTCTTTGTACAAAATTTTGATTCATTCTGAAAGTAATAACCAATAAACAAACCAAAGAAATAAAACCGCCCACTTAAATAAATAAATAAATAAAAATCATTCCACATTTTCTTCTTACTTTTTCTCCAGAATTTCTAGCAGAATCACTTGTTTGGGCTTTTTTATCAGCTTGCATTATAACATTATTTTTTTTTTTTTTTGCATGAACACCATACACACCTGTTTCACAAACCATTCTGAAGATGAGAACCTGAATTTAGTCATCAGATTGTTCTTATTGCTAAGAGCTTCTACAAGCAGAAAGAGAAGGGTGAAATTCAATGAAACAAATATCTTCCTGAATTACTACTATAGCAAATTCAAGGAGCAGCAGCTTCCTTTTGAAGTTACTAGACCATTAACAGAAACAGCACAAGTCTATATCTTGAGGACAGTGGCTGAGCTTTGCTGAAGACAATTCTTGAACATGCCGTTTTCCTGAGAGACCATACAGTTCTCATAGACTTGGAAATAAAAGAAGGCCTTCTGCTCAAATACCTTTCAAATCCTTTGCTCTCTCCTTACTACAGTCTCTACCCTGTGACTGCATCTTCCCTGGGAGCAACTAGCTCCTTGCTAGTCCCATTACTGCTTAAGTGCAGTGATCTGTGTGACAATCAAAGAAACCATTTCATGTTCCTTGTCAGGCATAGGTCCTCCTGATCTCTTATCAATTATCTGTCAAAAGAAGAGGGTGTTCTTCTTCATTAACAATTGCAGTGTGGTAATTAACAACCAGATAGCACAGGACTTAAAAAGTGGCCTCTCTTGACCACTTGTTCAATAAATATTGACATAAGCACCAGTAAAAGTATGTCATATGGGTCTTAGATAAAAACAACAAGACAGAAAGGAGGAGAAAAGCAAACAAAGTGCATCAGGACTTGTTTTTTGAAGAAGCCTCTATCAGGTTTTAACAGCAAATGGAAATTGGTATTTACCAGTTGGACATTATTCAAGCCTAGGTTGCCTTGTTTCTTGTTTCTCTCCTGACTACAGATGCTTCCCCCTCCCCCTGCCTTTGGGTGGGGGGCAGAAAGGGGAGGTTACCTTCCTGTTGAAATAAGCCAGCAAGAACTTTGTCAAGGAATGAACTCTTACTGTAACCCACACCTCATTTGTCACCCTGATGGGCTGAGGAAAAGTGACATTTACAAACTGAGAATGAAAGTACATCCATTTCACCAGTCTGACACCCTGATATAATAACTATTTACCTTGAGAAAGAGGGACTGAGATTTCCGATTCTTGTGAATCTTCTCACTTTGGCACTTATTTTCTCACTCTGTCAAACAGCCCCAGATTAATGGAACAATTTGTTCAACAAATCATATTAGCAGAAAGCGCACAGGGTAAAGAGAAGGAGGCGGGGGAGCAGGAAATTTTTACTCATTCATAGCAGTGGTATCTCTGCAAATAAAAATGTAGTTATGCCTGACATTTACAGAGGTACAATGTGAAAGGGAAAAAGTGTAATGACTTTGGGCAGTTGAGAGATCACTTTGCAAGAACAGTAGTGCTCAAAAGGGAATAAGATAAAGTTACACATAACATCTAGATTGAGCTTCTTTCTGGAACATATTTGTCAAACACAGCAGGATCCGTCTGTGTTTAAAAAAGAGTTTTCCATTAAAATTAAGCACCGTGTACTTTCCTAACTATAAAAGAATGCTCTCTTACAGTCTGCATTTCAGAAATGTTAGGTAAAGAATTAAAGTAAGTTGGAGCCATATGGTGAATGCTACGAATCCTTCTTGCTGGTTTGATAACATTCAAGGGACTGATCCAACCCCCGTCAAAGTCAGTGGAGGATTTCCCGTCGACTTCCCAGGACTCCAAATTGGGTACAGAGTAATAAGAAACCCAGCTCTTTTTCTGTGACTGTTGCTCATATACACTGTATAACACCTCTTTTTTTTTTCTTTAAGAAAAAAAAAAAAAAAAAGATTTTTTTTTAAATATATTTTCCTATACATATATAGTTTTCACCATGGAGGTGAGAGAATGGAAGCACACAAAGATAGTTATCCCATCTTTATAGAGGCAAAAATGTAAGCATAACTGATCCTGAAAAGTCATCTTGGGTGTATGTTTTGGTTAGGAATTGTAATGAGCTAAGACTGTATTTATGAGTAACTCACTGGGCAGCAAACTATACTTATTCCTCTCAGTTCTTTAACCCAGAGGTCCATGCAAAAAATGTGTCTCAGTATTTGTAGTATATACACAGTATATTATCTTTAAAAAATGTTTCTTTCCAAGTCTGTGATGCCTGTTTCTGATAGCCATGAAAATATACAGAGCAATGCAGCATCATCCCCCCACATGCATGCTCACACACTTACAAACACATTTTAAGAGGACATTCTAAGTTTGCCATCATGTTAATTTATTTCTGTTAGCTTGGTACAGCAGCACTGTACCCGGCATCTTCAATGAAAATTGACGCTCCCTTGTTCCACGTTTCTTTATGCCATGACCTTGAGTGTCAAGGGAAAATATTGCTTTGCATCCTTGTGTTGCTTGGGTCCTGCTTCTCTCTTTATAGCTTATTACTTGGCACACTTCAGAGCACTGTGTACTGCAATGAGATATGCACTGTACAGCTGGCAACACTAGAAATACTTCAGGCTATGGAGATAAGGAGAGCTGAGTCTGATGTGCAAATAATGTTTTGCCCCAAATTCAAGAATTTAAATGTATGGTTCAAACATTTCTGATGGTAAATTGTCATTTTCCTAATAAATTTTCTTCCTTTATGGCTTGTCCTATAGCCAAGTAAAGCTATAGATCAGGGCTTTTCCATGAGGATGCTGATTCTCTCCAGATATCTTAGGTACTTTTGTATGCTGAGCTGGATGAAAGGGGAGGAACCAGCCTTCTGCTTGACTGGGGAAAAAAATACCTGAGAAGCTAAACTCATTACTTATTAATTCAACTGTTTTGTTGTTATTGTTGTTTATTTGTTTGTTTGTCTGTTCTTACCTGTTTTAGAGAAGAAAATACATGTATAATTTGCCGAGGATAGGAATCAAGGGAATCCAGTGCAATTAATGCAGTTGGGCTTTACAGCAATACTGCAGAGAGCAGAATCTGGCCTCTTCAAAATGTAGTACAGGTTAAGGGTGTCCACTACTGACATTTCCTGAGCAAGCACAGCAAAAGAAGAGTTGCTAAAGCTAACCCAATTTTAAGTGGCTCAACCTCTTCAACCTATTTCAGTAAATCAAGAGCTTCTGCAGAAATATTGCCCCTTTCCCCTCTCCACCCCTGCACCATGCTGAGGAGGACCCAGACCTTAGGGAGGCTGTAAAGTGCCTCTGCTGTTTCTTCTCTCCCCACCATTTTACTTTGTTGTTGTTGTTGTTGTTGGTTGTTTGTTGTTGTTGTTGTTGTTGTTTTGTTTTGTTTGTTTTGTTTCTTTTGTTTTGTTTTGTTTTTGTGAATTCCTGAAGTTAGTTCCCAGCTTTAGATGGCCCTGAGGGCAGAAACACCGGCATCCCCTACAGCTTGAATGGTGACCAAAGATGGTAGTAGAGGCTTCTTGGCTGCTTCTCCTAGGAAAGCTCCAACCTAGCACATACACAAGAATCAACATAATTAGTTCAGAACAAAACGGGTTTTTTACACTTTGAGGTTCACACCCCACTGATCCTTCTGAATGCATCCCTGTTCCATGCAAAGTAAATTACAGCACAAGGACT
Source organism: Oxyura jamaicensis (assembly GCF_011077185.1). Taxonomy (NCBI): domain Eukaryota; kingdom Metazoa; phylum Chordata; class Aves; order Anseriformes; family Anatidae; genus Oxyura; species Oxyura jamaicensis. The sequence goes on from NC_048902.1 coordinate 16,149,466, forward strand.
CAGTTACAAGAAGTCTGTGAGACTTGGCACATGCCATGGTCAGATGGCAGGTTCTCCTGCCAGTCTGCAACCCCCGAGGTAAACAGAGATCAATACCAGCCTGGTAGGAGGAGTTTCTGGGGACTTTATTTCATTAATAGCAATTCTATTCTTTAATTTTGGTAGGCTACCACAAAGGAAAAAAAAATCTGGCTTTATATCTTGAGGGTTCGAGACAGTATTGGATTTTTTTTTCTTGTAAATGTGAAATTTTGTAGATGGAGCCTCCATATATATATACACACATATGCATATATACTGAAATAAGCTTTCAGTAAGGGTTAATTTATTTTACAGTGGCCTTAAAAGGATAAAGAAGGTGCCAAGGTGGCTATATTACAAAAGGATATATGCCATAAGGAGGTTAAAAACAAAACAAAAATCAAAAACAAAACAGCTCTCCCTCTCCAGAGAACTGGAAAAGAAAGAGACACAAAGCACTGACTGGGGGTCTGTCCTTCCCAAAGCATCTCTGTTTGCCAACATATTTATATTACAGAAGCAAGTGCTCTCATCTTTTCCCAGCTGGGGATTCTCCATCTCTCCAGGCCTGTTCATTTCCATTTAGTCACAGATGGAAAGATGGGCTAGAGGTATTTAATACCTTTTGTAATTTTCTAGGAAGGACTAGAAGGCACTAGGACTCTTTTTCAGAAACAGGCTCTACAGCAGCAGTCAGTTTGCAGACTGTGAACAGTGAGGGATGCTTCAAGAAATGGTAATTAATCCATAAATGAATAAATAAATAAATAAATAAAATCTGAATCTCAACCACTAAAATCCACATGTTGATGTAGGGGAGCATTTTTTTCAAGAGTAAATCCTTTATTTTCATACTGACCTCTTTGAATTTTTCATTTTTACTGTTATGGCAACTTGTGTTTTTCCTTTAGAAATATTAGCAATTCAAGCCATAATTCCTTTTCCCTTCCTGGATCCTCCATATCACTGGATTATTCTCCCCGAAAAAGAACTGTAGTAAATGGTCTGTGCTCCTGCTGTACCTTTAGAGATGAGGCAGTCTAATATCATACACAGTGTACACAGTGCCTATCTGGGCACTAGAGTAGCTCTCCCAGTCAAAGAGATGGATTTTTGGCTGGAATCGGGACTTCTCCAGCTGCAATCACAGCTGTTTGAGTTGGATTTTATTGTGTAAGCATCACCACAACCCAAATCTTTGTTGTGTGTACGAAGCTCAATGCTTCAACAGTATTTTAATAATAATAATAATAAAATTAAGGTACTGTCCTGCATTAAATCCTATATAACCCTATATTAAATCCTATGTTCATAATTGTATCTCCATTGGCTAAAGCTGGAGGAACACCCAGGACCATAAGCAGAAGTTTTGCTAATCAGACCTTATTCTGGAGTTCTCATTCTGCAGAGCATATGAGCTCAAGACCTTTCTGACTTACCACTCACGAACATTTGAGGGTAAGCTTTAACTCCCAAACAGTAGCATTAGCTTGTGTGTCATGTGAGATGGTTTTGGTCATGTGAGAGTGCAATCTCCTGAAAGCTGAGCTGCAAACCTATATACATATAGCCAATAGGAGAATTTTGTAAACTGAAAAATAAAAACACTTAAATGTATATATACATATATATCTTGCAGTGACAAATGCAGCAGATGAATTATTAGTAATATTTTAATTATTTGGTGACATCCTTTATAACTTATTATCTGTAAGAATTCTTTCTATATTAATTAAGTAGTTCCACAAGTATAGGACTTAACAAAGCCTAATAAAAATATTTAATGGATAGGTGTTTTGTGCTTGGACTCACTGCTGTCTAATAAGGCGAAAATACTGTCAGAAACTTTCTCCAGAAAGCTTTTTCTGGTCTAGGGACATTCATTTTGCCTCTCTCCTGTGTAAATTATCTGATGTCTAATGGTGACAGACGCATACACACATACACAGGCTGTGATTGCATAAGACTTGTTTCCTGAGTAAACCATGCTGAAAAAGCCCATCAAGAATGCTAATCAGAATTCAAGACCTTCAAATGCTGTATGATACAACATAGCTACAGCTTTTTGTGTACAGAAAGCTGTAAAACATAATATACATATCTCTCTATATGTGTGTAGAGAGAGTTTATAGATATATGTGTATATATTTGTGTATGTATATATAAGCAGAGTTTTTCCACATACTAGAAAAAAACTCTTCTTCAGGCACCAAGTTATCAGTTTGGTTGCCTGTGCTTTTGAGCACATATTAATTTGAGGTGGCTCAGCTTGCTGCGTAACTCATCCAAAATGTGAAAGGGGACAGAGTTTGTGGCTTGTCATACAGCCATAACACAGCCTGGGGCAAATGGGCCCTGGACACCCATGTATTTAGAAATCTGATGTAGCTGTGAAACCTTTTTTCACCCCTCAAGTTAATATGGAGATACCAGTGTGTTTTACACCCTATTCTCATCAGGCCAATGGATAGAGACTTGCTGAGCTGAGACATAAATATGGCCTAATCATCAAATGTGGATTCAGGTCTCCCCTGCTGGGCAGGTAACAGTCTAAAGTGTTTAAACTGATACCTGCCCAGCATGGGGTATCTTAATCAGCGACACATTCCTGCACTTCCTCCCTCTCTTCAGTCTACAGAGACAATGACCTCAGGAAGACAATTTTATTTTAGTGTTCAAATTTGCCTATATGAATATATTTTTAACTCCTGCATTGCCTCATGGATGGGCACTGCAGTCTCTGCACAAAGGAGAAGGTTGTCTTTATGAAGGGAGTTATAATGAGAGGTCACCAGATTCAAGGATGAGCACCTTAACAATCAGTTTAAACAGCTTAGAACTTTTTAAAATGTTCATCATTTTAAGCCAAAACCAGAAGTTAGGCTGGTACCAAACAGATTTACAAATCACATTTTCCCGCAAACTGGAGTTGTAGCATGGCTGCAAACACCCGTGGTCCAGCTTGGAGGGAAACTTGTTTTTCCCATTGCTGTTCAACTCCTGCTGGGCACAGACAGTGTGGTAGGGAAGAAGGCCACAGCTGCTTTTTGAATCTCCAGCCTGTTTGTGGCCATTAGAAGCATATTCCCTTGAAGAGGCTTGGTCTCGAGTGCTTGGCTTCCCTTTAAGGCCTGGTGCTTGGCTGGAGGAAGGGCCTAACACCCCAGAAACCCATGGATTTCATATGTGCCTCAGATTTTTTTATGATGGGTTGAAACAGCCCCTTTGCACACTGATTTTAGGACAGGCTAATGGACTGGCGAGGGAGCTGAAAATTTCAAGGCCTGAGCCCAGCCCTGAGCATTCTTCCCCTTGTGTAACCCCAGCAGCCTGGGGTTCCCCACCACACTCATTCGCTCCCCTCTGACATATTGCCCAGCCCCTGTCATTCCCGCAAACCGAGCCTGGAGACACTGTGCGTCCCCTTCCAGTTCGGGAGACCTCCCGGCCTCCTTGGCTCTGTTTCCCACTTTCACCACGGCGGTGGCAGCGGAAGGCCTTATCTTCACCTCCCAGGCACTTCCCCCGGTGTGCGTGTGGGAGCCGGCGTGCCACAAACTTCCAGCGGCGGCCGGGCCGACAGGAAAGCTCTCTCGCCTTACGCCCGATCGCCTAGGCCATGTCCCGCCGGCTGCGGCAGTGCAATCTGGCAGCTGCAGGGATTTCCCGTTGCTTCCGCCAGTGCTGGCCCTGGGCCCTCCATCGCTTCCTGCGAGGCCTATGGCTGGGGCCGGCAGCAGCCGCCTGGCCTCAGGAAGCCGCCGGCCGCGAGCGACGGCGGGCGGGCAGGCGGGGGCGAGGAGGTGGCGGTGGCCAAAACCTATTTGTTCGGTGGCCGTCGCACCGACACGCGCTGGCCGGGCTGGAGGAAAACAAAAGGGGGATGTCTGCTTCAAAAAGGCAGGAAATGAAGCAGCACGGGGGACGAGAGACCTATTGGGACTGGGCTGGGGCTTTTCTCTCTTAACCTATTGTTTCATTATGTATGAAAAAAAAAAAAAAAAGTAAAAAGAACGAGAGAAAAAAATAAAAGAAATTGAACACATCCTGTGACCTCTTATCAAGCCATCGGGAAGAAAAACAAACAGCTCATTCATCTAAGGGCTGAGGGTGTTTTTGATGTGACTGCTGGACTCGTTAAATCCGCCAGGCCAGACAGGCTGCAGAGGGGTCAGCCCCCCCTCAACCCCCCCCCCACACCCCCGGCTGCCACGCGGGCCGGCCGCTGTGCCACGCGGGAGCTGTTTGTGTGTGAGGGTTTCTATATACAGCGCTGAGCATTTCCCAGCTGGCACAGCCCCCACGCCCCCCAGGGCCTCTGTTCCCTGTGTCAGGAAGCCTTTCATTCCCCTCTTATCTTCAGAGCAGAAGATTTTGATACATGTGTCTCCTCCCTTTTTTTGGCCAGACACCTATAATTTTCCATTCTTCTTTTTCTTCCAAAGGAGATGACATTTAAGGGAAAACAATGCCACTGCTTTATTTAGCTTCTACCTATGATTTTGCTTTTAATTATTCTTTTATGGTTGCTGTATTTGTGAAGAACAGCTCTAAAGTGCTACAGATCTGACCTAGCAGCACCTTGGTGATCCTGGTTCACACAGATTCACATAAACTTGTTTACATCATGCCTATAAAAAAGCTGTATTCACTTCTTGGATCTTTGGCTAAGCTCTTAGATTTTTAAAGCCAGAAGGGGTCATCAGGTCACCTGTGCTAAGCTGCTCTATAATTCCAGTCTTAGTATTTTACCCATTTCCCACTGTAGTAAGCCTAATAAATCTTACTGAACTAAATGATATCTTTTGGAAAGGCATCCACTCTTGATTTGAAGACTTCACGATGTGGAGAACCCACCATATCCGCTAGGAGCCTGGGTCATTCTACTTTAGCAGAGCACTTAAAGTATCTTCTGAGTAGAAACTGATGTGCTGTTCTGGCACACCATGAACTCTAATGGACAGGTCTTTTCCAGCTTCAGAAGAAGGGCACAGTTAAGTGACTAGCTCTACTGAGCAGATGTATAAACTAGCAAAAGCTTCATTTAACAGAGATATATACTTCTTTTGTGGTGTAGAGCGGGCCTGCAGTCTTGCATTGTCCTTGCTTGAAGTCCATCTAATGGCAGTGCAAAGGTAAAAGGGAATAGTTCAAATATTATTACACTCCCAGGAATGGGAAAGGTCACTTAGTCCTAAGCATAAGGACTGTGGCTTCAGCTTCAGTAGGGGAAGCTGTCCATCTGAAAGGTTTCTCATGAGAAAGAACAATGTGTTTATACTGTTGTACTAGCTAAATGTTGAAACAAAACCCAGTTATTCTCAACAAGATAATTTGCTCCCTGGTCTGCTTGAGACAGGTAATGGGAGTTTGGGCTATCCTGACTTGGTCTAACACCAGAAAAAGCCTCATATGCAGATATCTTCATGCCACACCCAGTCTACTGAAATATTAAAACACCAGCCTGGACACAGTGCTACCACCAGTTCAGGTTCCTTGAACTGAAAAAGCTAGAGGAATATAAAGGAACCCCATAAGTCCCAAAGGAAACACAAATTAAGCAGCATGCTTATTAATAAAATCAGGCTGTGGCACTGTGAAGATTATTTCTTCAGGTAAACTGTTGCTACTGGTGCTTTATTTTCTAGATAGCAGGCCAGAGTAAAAGTGCAATGATATATCATTGTAAAACACTGTTTGGAAGCTCACTTGACCTTTCAATCTTGGTTCTTTCTGTATTAATCCCATGCTGCATAAATTATAAGAGGGAAGATAAATATTTAGTTTCTTGCTGTTCTGAACAAAGTCCTACAATGTTTTCTTTAGAGGCTGGAGCAATTCATAGGAAACCAGGAAGGAGGCAGACGGCCCAGTTGTCTTCCCATGATACTGGTAACATAGACTGCACATCTAATTGCTAAAACAGAGAATAAGGAATTGCAGACAGTTTGACAGTTTTTTTTTTTTTTTCCCCACAGATTTTCAGAGAAACATGAATAAGCAAAGTGGAGGGAGAAAAGGAAATAGGAGACATAAGGGAAAGGGTTTTATTGAATTCACTGATATTGTGGCACCTAAATGTGCTCTAGATTTATGCAAAGACTTCCAGAAGAACAAAGAGGCTTTAAGCTTTCACCCCAAATTAATATTCAACACAAATTGCTCTCAGAGGCTTTGAACATTTCCTCACCAGGTGCTTCAAAAAATAAAAGCAAAAAACACCAAAACAAAACACACAACTCAGAATCTGATTTTCTTTTTCTCTGATTTATCAGTTTAAATTAGGACTGTTTGGTTGGAAGATTTTGCCCTGAGGTTTTAGATATATTTATGCAATTTTTCTCCTATTTCCACCACATTGTTACATTCAAAAGCATTTCAAGAACTTGATAAAGTTGCCCAGTAGGTCTAATGGTTAACTTGAACCAATTTCTATGAGTAACATCGTTGTTCTCTTTAGCTAGTTTATCCTTGGCTAAATCTTCAGTGAGCTAAAACTGTGTCCTGAAGCAGCTTCTAAGTTCCCTTGAAGTTTAGCTACAGTTTTAATTTCAGAGGAAGCAGAATTGCACAGTGCAGGGACTGTGAGTTAAATCACTATTGCAGATGATTGTAGATCTACAAGGATGATTGTAGATCTACAAGGAAAGAGGTCAAGGGTGCATGCTTGGTATCACTCCTGAAAGTCTAGGGACAATGAAGAGCAGAGAAGTGAGGAAGAAGGGAGAAAGCTGACTAAAATCTGCTAAGCCATAATTTTCAGGAATTTTGAAACACTCCATTTGATTTTCTCTTGTTTTTACTGATCTTGTTGACATCCTTGCAGAATGGCTGATGTTATGGACTTCTCAGTTTCCAGACTCTATCAGAATTGAAACACTTCAAATAAGCATTCAATTTTTGCATGGGCTGGACTTGGAATTTGTAAAGTACATTCATCTACTGAGTCTCCTTGACTGTTAAGACCTCTTCATTTCATTAAAAGTGCAATATACTGCTGGTCCTGAAGGAGAAAGTACTTCCTGAGCCTTTAGAGGGAGTCCTATACAAAGACCAAGTGTGAGGCTCTTGAAGGCTTTCTTATCCCTTCATTGAGTGTTAATGGGATTTGTATTGATTCATTGATGGAAGATTACATTCCTTAGTGTCTTTGTCATTAATACTTATTGGCAAAATGTATGACATGTGGAAGGTCAATATCTCATCCATATCTTTATTTTTTTTTCCTAATCTGGTTTCTAGTAGCTGGAAAGTGGCTCTGAGACAGCAGCCAACTGCAACAGGGGCTGTTAAAAGAGGCCTCAGCTACCAGCAGCCAAAAGGAAATCTTCAAACATTGATTTTCATGCACAGATTGGCTCCACTTCTTCCTATACATACAGTACCAGAACGGTAAAAAAAAAGTTAGACAAATATTTATACATATGGCTAATGAGAACACCTGTCATAGCAGGCAAACAAGCTAATGGGAAAGAGATGGGGTGGGTGTGGATCTCACGGTGTGTCTTGCATCCTAAACAGCTTGTTTTCTCTACTGATGTCTTCTTCAAAGAGTCTTTTACTCCATCTTGTGAATGTACTAGATCTACTGCCCTTGAAAATAGCTGGGTTACTACTGGACAAAAGGGAAAGCCACCCACATTGAATGAAGGCTCATTAAAACCTTTAGGTACCAGATCCTTTCCAGAGATGTCTTGCAAGCTGGGGATGATACTCACATATAGACAGATATCTCCTAGGACCTGGGCTGGCACCACAAATTTATTTCATGTTTACCACAAAATGACCATCACCTTATAAAGACTTTCATTACTAGTGACTGGCAAACCTCTGAAGGTTTGCTTGGGACAAATACCAATTCAGCTGCCAAACATTATCTGAACTATCTGAACCTCTCATGTCTAAAAAAATTGGGCTGGAAAGCTCATCAGATAAGGATTTATCCTGTGATTGACTGTAGTTATTGCTTCCAGATGGGCTAGCATTGCTGGCATAACTGCCTTTCATTTGGTATTTGGTGTATCCAGTTCTGGCTCAGAACCAAAGAAAAATCACATAGGTAACCAAAAAATATATATGTATTTTAAATTGTATAAATATGTATTGAGCTTCAATTTTCCAGGTTTCATTTTCCAGTTTCTATTTCCTAATTGTCCCTGAAGTGAAGAGAAAATTGTAGGTTTTGTTTTGTTTGTTTTGGTTTTGTTTTTCAACAGACCAAATTCTGATTAAATCCAGTAAAATCTTTTGACATTGGTCTGCCTTGTTTGGTAAGAGTCATGGTAAAAGAAGTAGGTAAATGGGAAGGATGTGAGGATGTCCATATCACCCCATTTAGGAAAGCTACTGAATGAAAAGCCAGGATATATAGAGATAACTGGAATTGTCTGTCTGAATTTTGATGCTTTATTTTATTTTATTTTATTTTATTTTATTTTATTTTATTTTATTTTATTTTATTTTTATTATTATTTTTTTTTTTACTATGAAAAGAGGTCAGATAAACAAAGTATTCTGTTCAAAAGATGCCTACAACAATTCCACGTATAAATATTTCCTTTGATTATTTAAATGTTAACAGTGTACAGTGTACAGTTACAGTGTCAGATTTCTAAGTGTAATGTTTCATTTAGTCAAACAAATATATATATTTTTTCATTTCTTAGTTTGCTGACATTTTTGGAAATTGTTTATTGGTGTTGATTGACAACATTATTGGCCAGACCTTTTCTGAACAACCAGAAAATGGAAAGCTCTTTTTTCTTATTCTTATGGAATAAAACAAAGGTTACTGTAGCAGTAAACAAGCAACCAAAATTATCCACAAAGACAATGTCATTGGTAGGAGTAAAAAGACTGTAACTGATGGTGGGCCAGGACTCTGCAGATATGAGAATGGGAAACTTCAGCTTGGCATGAGAAGTGCAAGGACCTAAAGAGGAGCTGAGACTGGTTGGATGTCTTTGTAATGTCAAATATTCACATAGACCATGTTAGAGACCAGCAGACGTATCACAGGGAAAAGTTTGTTGGTTTGAAAAAGCAAAATGTGTCTTGCAAATGAGAAGAAAAAAATGCCCCATTACTGTAAATCAGCAATATGTCCACAAACAACATGAGATTTTGATGGCACAGTATCTTCATGCAGGGTCACCTAGTGATTAAGAAGGGAGGAATTCCCAACTGAGTACAGGTCAATGGTCCAGCTAGTTCTCTAGCCTGCCTCTGACAGTGCCAATTTTGAAAGATGAACAGTGCAGTATTTTCCCAAGGGAAGCAGTGGGAGTCCCATGTCAGGGGACTTTCACAACTAGACCAGACAAAACACTAGAAAATGTACTGTAGCTGTAGAAAGCAATTCTACATCAGCAGGGAGATGGATTGAATGATCTAATATGGCTCTTCCATCTGCAATTCCTGGGAGTCTATGAATCACATTTCTGTGTGGCAATGCAGCCGAGTAAATACAGTGCAGAGCATCATCATCAGCTATCTTGGTATCTCTGTAACAGTAACATGAGTAAATTAGGCAGACAAATTCCAAAAATGGATATATTTGACTCTCCGGTTCTAAATCCATCTGTTCAAACTGGCTATAGTACAGTATGCTGCTGCTAATTCCTAAGTGTTTCAGGCTGGATAACAAGATATTTTGTGTCAGGTATGCTATTAGTAAAGAACTAAACCATTATTAGCTCATATTTTGTTCTACAGAGTTAGTGTTTTCTAACTCAGCTGGCATATTTTGGATTAATAAAAAGAGTGGCCTAGCTATCTATAGCCTCTGTGAATTTTAACTTTAACCATATGGAAGGATCTTGTAAATGTAGACTATAAAAATTGAAAAGATGTCAGTTTAAGATGCAAAGTGTCTTCTGACTAGAAAAGAAGTGGAGGGATTGAAATATCTTATTCCCAGACAAATCAGCTCAAACTTCTTCCTGGTCCTATGCCCAGATAATCCAGAAATAAATGAAGCCACGGACAGCTGGGGGGGATGTCAAAGTTAACCAGATGTCAGACTAGCCAAACATTTCTTTTGTGCACCCAACCAAGCTGAGGAGGTCAACTAAGCTTAGAAAGGCATCTGATTCTATTGATCAGTTGGGGAAAAGGAAGTATCAAACATTTCAAACTTCACCATCAACAATAATCACTACTGAGCAGAATTATTTGAAACACATTGATGTAACATTTCTATGGAAATAAAGGTCATATACAGAAATATTATAAAGTTAACAAAAAGTTCAGTGTTTCACCCTGATACATTTACTCAATGGAAATAAATAAATAAATAAAATTAAAAAAAAAAATCTCTACCAGATAGGAAGATATATTTAGATGTATTCATCAATCAAACAGGAAAAAAAAATGTTTATGACCTTACTTGTTCTTTTCATTCTGGTTGCAAACTTCTACAACCCCAACCATCACATGCTTATTTTCTCACCACAGTTCAATCCCTCCCCTCAGTCATGATCTTTCTATGTCCCCTCTTAGTGTTCTTCATTAAGTAGTTCTCCATTTCCTGCATTTGTAGTGGCGTTTCTGCTACTCTTGTGAGATCATATTTGAGGATATGCAGTCCCAAAGATCCTTGTCCTCATAACTGGCTTCTGACCTCAAACTCTGTGAGAGTGCAAGCATGAGTTGCCTCCAAAGCCTTGTGTCTAATGGCAGAAGCCCACGTCAGTGAGATTGGATTAGATAGGTAAACTTCATTAGATTTCTGAGATTTGACATTACATCTGAAGCTCATCTATTTCAAGTGCAAATAGTGCAATTCAGGAAGAGTGATGATAACTGCACACATACCTATTTATGTAGTTATCTCTGTGTAGATGTATGTTCACAAAATATTCAGCACATCTGAACAGAAGGGTTGGACATTTATATGGGACATTATTCAAGGCTGTATGCCTACATACGTGTGTGTGTGTATTCCAACCAGATGACTAAATGTGCAGGTTTTTAGTTGTCAACAGGCCCTCCTGAGAACCCTAACTATTCATGAAGATATTGCAGAATTCAGTTTTATGACATTTAGACCTGTTGATTTATTCATTCTAAACTGCAGCATCATTTCTTTGCAATTCTTCATTTATTTTTCCCTTGTTTAAAAAGTTTCATTCACCCAGTCATAAATAAGTAAGTAAATAAATAAATAACCAGCACGTGGCTTGGGTAACCAATTCCACACCTTTGTGGAGAGTGAAATTGAACTGTCTATAAATAAACCATAAGCTGAAATGTGTTTGCATAAACTATTTGATAAACACTTAGGAAAAGAGCTATTGGGAAAAAATCCATCTTCGTATTTTTCACTGTGAAAATGAAAACCACTTTCAGGGAAGGGAGATTTGCACCTTTTCTTCTATTTTTTGATTGGCTTGGGATAAAATGTATTATCAGAAGATGTTGAAATTGATAACAGATTATTTTTGAAACTTAAAGGTTTTTCCACTAATACTAAAAAAAAAAAATAGTAATAATGGTTGGTTGGTAATATTTATCACTGGTTTGGCACCTGCTCTGGACAAAACAGACAAACCCCTTTGACAGAGAAAGGAAAGAAACTGGTTCCTTCCCAGGACAAGAGAGCCCAGCACAAGAAAGACACCTGCAGTAGGAGTACTAAGATCTACGGAAGAACAATCAGGACAAGTACCTTTGACACCTAGCTTTTGGCTGTCTGAAGCGGAATTAGATGAGTGCTCACCTAACCAAGCCAACATGTTTATTTCTAATGTTATTTATAGTTGTGACCCAACTACCAAAAGACCTATGAACATCAGATGAACTGTATCTGTGTAAACCCAGTCATAATAAAATGCAGCATCTTTGCCACAGCAGAACAACTGCCAGCGTTTAGTAATTAGCTGTATATATTTACAATGTATCTCTTTTGTACCTGGATTTATTAGAAAGGAATCTACAATTACAACAAACAAACCATTTATAAGACTTTGGGACATAATGAACTGCAAAGACTGTAGAACTCAGTAATGATTTTTATTACCTGTAGGTTTCTGGATTAAGCAAGGCATGCACTTAGAGGTTTGTACTACAATATAGCCCCAAAACCTAAATGTTGTGACATTAGCAAGTAGCTTGTAATTAAAGTATGTTGCCATTTCACCAGGCTTTCATTTACAGGAGAAAGTGCAAATTCTGTTCTATGTGAACTTTAGATATATCCAACTTTTTTCTTTGTTCTTTTCTTTAAAGCTTTGCAACAAATGCATCTCCATATGCTTATATTAGTTAATCTGGTATTAAACATATTGGCTGTGCAAAATGTTGGCATGCATTAATAAATGTTTTCATTTTTTTATTCTTTTTTTTCCCTTACTTTAAATTCTTCCTTTGACTACACAAGCAACAGCTGTCTAGCTTCCTGTTCAGTACTGGATCTAATGCCTCTACAGAAATCTAGGTCAAAACACTTGGAATGCATGAATATCAAACAGAGTTTTCAAAACAGTAAATGAATACATCTTTAACTGGTGACATTTTCCTGTAGCATATGGCTGCAAGCTCAGGGGACTGCATGCTTTTTTGATGAATATGTTCCGTCAAAAACCAAGGAATGGCAGTGGGCTTATATCACCTTCTGTTTTGCTTTATGAAATGATAATGCAAACTCATAAATGGATACTACTATCACAAGACTTCTACCTTTTGTCCAATCCCAAAGTAGTACAAGGCCTAGTGGTTAAGAGACTAACTCTTTGGTTGTGTTAAAGTATAAAAGATAACTGTCAAAGATGTTTTTTTGTAAAGCACTTGCCCGAGTCATGGAGGGCACAAGATTACCTGCATTTCCATACAAGTGGAAAACAGCAACATACGGTATCAGGAGAGAGATACAGATTAACTCTAAAATTCTGCAAAGAAATTAAACTGTGCAAATAATTTCTGCAAAAGAGTGGCATGATACACCAAAGGTAATGTTAATATGTATATTAATATGAAAAGTAATATTACTTTTCTGGCGCAAATATGCAGGGAAAGTTGTACATTTTTAATGATAGAAAAAAGAGAGTAAAATAATAAGATAAAATTAAAGTGCCAACATCACAATAATCCCCCTATCAACACAAAAGTGACAGTCCAAAGAAAGCTGCTCTAACAAGCTTGCCTGTTATTCTCTGAGAAGAAAGCATGGGTTTGGCAGCAACACCAGAGCCTGTTGAATAATTAATTAACTACCAATTCTGACCAGGAGGAAATGATGGAGTTCTTATTTCTGATCATGTAGTCATCTCCTCAAACAATAAAAAGTGTTCATGCTTAATATCCCTCTAGGCTCATGAAGCAGGTAGAAAACCATCTAATTAAATACTCCTGAATATTCCTGAGACCTAGGGCTGGTGATTGTCTGCTGGAAGCACAGAGTGGCTTGTCCAGCAAGTGATCAAAATTTGACTGTGGCTAACGTCTTTCCTGTAGGATGGAGCAGAGAAAAAAAAAAAAAAAAAAAAAAAAAAAA
>NC_048902.1:16163078-16209464 GCF_011077185.1 Oxyura jamaicensis
CCACACCAAACCAAACCACAACAACAGAAAAAACAGGGTCTTTTTAAAAATCAGCCTTTTTTTTTTTTTTTTTTTTTTTTGGGGGGGGGGAGGGGGTGATACTCTAAGCCAATGTCAGGATTGTACCCATTTCAATAAGCTCTGATTGTGTAAAAATGTACAGTTTGTCTTGCAAGTCATATTTTAAGTATCTATTTGGGCCACTTAAAGTCTTCACATTGCTGAATATGCATCAGGATTTTTGTGAAGGGATTTTTTTTGTACTGTAAACCTCTTTTAATTCCTGTAGACCTCGCTTTCTGCCATCCTTTAACTCCTAAGCACCATATTTAAACAGCTGAGATCACACTTTCATTGCCTCTCTGATATTCCATGAGCCCACATCACCTGGCTGGCTCAGCTCATAGCTCTGGGCTGGGCTGAGAGTGGGGAAATAAAGAGTGTGAGTGGGAAAGAAATTCAGAATTCAGTAAATTTCAAATACTTTTTTACTAGTTCCTGTAAGCAAAATGGAAACATCCACTTTACCAAAGGATGAAAGAATGGACAAATTAAATGTACAAATAAAGAATGGCGATTGTTAGCCTCCCATGCAATGCATGCCTCACAATTTACAGGAAACATATCTGTTTTCAAAGCTATTTCAAATAGCTGCTTGATATATGTTTTGGGAAAAAAAAAAAAAAAAGTAATTGGTTAAATAAAAATGAAAAATATTGATCCTTTTGAAATAGTTTCATTTTCCCTTCATATTTCTACCATTTCTAAGTGCAGTTGTGAAACATACAATTTCTCTCTCTCTCTCTCTCTCTCTTTTTTTTTTTTTTTCTTGTTCTTTTGCTGTCTTTTTTTCTAGCTCATTGTCACTCAGGAGAAACTTCAGTACATTTAACCCTAGAAAGGCAATAGCAAGTGTTTAACCTTCACGCTGAGCAAACGTGTTTCTTAAATGTATGCCTACCAATAGTATCTATAGTAGGGTTTAACTGATTAAATTATGTAAGTTTTTAGCATTTTGTTTTAGAATTTTAACTTAGGTACATTTGACTTATCAGGAAAGCTGTTGAATTTACATTCCTTTGATATTAGGCAAATGAACTAAAATGCCTGGTTCAGAAGGAACAAATCAAATCACTTCATTTTGAAGATGAAGATCTATTTTCTTTGAAATCAACAGAAAAAAAAAATAAAAATATTACAATTTAGATGTACCTTCCTTAGTTCTCAATTTCCTTTACTTAAGTTATACACAAAGGCTGGATACTGACATATCTGTCCAATTTTGAGAAAGAGAAGGATAGCAGAGCTACACAGCTAGCTGAGCAGGGATAGTAATATTTGAGCTACGAAAGCAAAGCTCATTTATGTTCTAAGCTTATTTTATTTTTCTTAAATCAACATTAAGAAGGAAAAGTTGAGATATTAATTACCCGTTTACTGCCAATGTAGCGGAAAATGTAATTTATAGACCACTTGCAAAAAAAAATGCTTGCTTAATTTAAGAACTCAAATTATTCAAATAACATTTTGAATTTGATTATTCGTATAATTGAAATGTTGCTCTCGCAGTCTGAATTGCTTTTCTGAGTTACAACGTCAGCAACAGTTAACTAAGACCTCACTCACTGTGGAGATGATCACAACTGTGATCAGGAGAGGAAAGATAGATGAAGCCAATGAACTGCATTTACCTAGATATATTTACAGGCAAATTAAATCAAGATTTGAGGTTTCTACAGGCTTTATCAGGTCTATACATACAGAACTCTTTCCACTTCCCTTATTTTTCCAGTCACACTAGGATCAAAAACATTTGCTCCCACAAATCTGCATCCCTGAAATTAGTGATGTAAATAAATCAGATCATCTGTGCCTGAATGGGCTGACTGTATCTTTGGTCAAACACTAATCACTGTGTTATGACCAAGGTGTCAATTTTGTACCTAATTGTACTCCTGGGCTGCTACAAGCATATCCCCTCCTTCACCTGCAGCCCAAACACTCTCTTGTCTTTTCCCTGCTCTGGAGCACACAGAGTTGACTCAACATCAACAGTATTTGGCAAAATGATACTACCCTTTCTCCAGAGCAATTAGGTGTGTGTGTACAACCAAACTTTTTTTCAGGATTCACCAACTCAGAAATTTTGGGAATGTATATATTTTGACCTGAAGTTTACCCAGTTCCTCTCAAGGACGTTCCTGGAATCTCTACAGAGTGGTTAAGTGGTAAAATTGCTCTAAGCCTGCTGCCAAATATATTCTGAGGAAAATATACTTTGAGGGAAGGAATCTCACCTCAGAAATCTCTTACACAAATAATATGGAATGTATTTCATATTCTTTTCTACAATTCCAATAAAAACGGGGCACATTCGGTACTGTTAGATGCAGGTTATCTATTGAGTAAAATCTTAATTTTCCTTTGCAAAAATACCTTTGAATTCAACGATATCAACCCGTATATTTCCAACTTCAAAAATAAGTATTTCCTATCCACAGTAAGGGGGGGGGGGGGGGCGGGAAGAGATTAAATGGGATGAAAGACAAATACAACATTTCATACTAGGCACCTAAAACACTCATGGAAATAAACCTTCTGAAGCACAGAGCATAAGAGGCTTTAGTGAAACTGGAGAAGACCTACTTTATATTTCAAAAAGGGATTAAGATATTTAAACAATCTTACATCTATAAAGAAAAAGAGTCTCACCTGGCCTAGAGCAAGTTTGATTCCAATGTATTTGGATTTTCTTAGTAATAACATCTCAGCTCTTACAGGATTTAGAAAAGATTCAGGCAGATCTAACTCTAGTAAGATTCCTATTTGTATATCAATTTGAAATTCTATACAGTAAGTTCACATCAATTACTTATCCTTAGTGTATAAAGGAAATTGAAGTTATTTATTAGATATAATAATTAATATATATAAATAAATATTTGGTACAATTTCCATGGAATTCTCCTCGTCTTTCTCCACATGTATTGTTTTAAAGCCAAGGGATACCCAGAGCATGCAGAAGCTCAGGTTTGGGTATCCAACTGCTGGAGAAATCCTTCAAGTTTCCTTTCTATCAAAGAAGGAAGCTCAGATAAGTGACAAAAATACATAGTGAATTATGCAAACTCCAATGCCCCCCCCAAAACAAACAAACAAACAAACAAAAAAAAAACAGTTTGAGAAATTTTAAATATAGTTATATTTTTCCAGAATTTCTACAAACTCTCTTCTACTATTATTATTGCTCTTGTGTTTAGGTGGAGATGGATGGTACACATTCTTTAACTTGGGCAAGCAACATAATTCCTTTCAGTCTAAGTCTCAAATGATTGAATACTTTTTTACTGAAAAATATAAACAATGAAAATGAACACCTCAACCTGAGGTATACTCTGAAAGCTCAGCAAGTGTTTACAAATAAGTAAAAAATAAATTATTGTAATAAAAAATGTCCCACACCTTTAAGTATTATTTATTTATGTTATATAAGACTAGAACTTCACAGGAAAACACATTAGTCCATCATGAAAACTTCTTTGGCCCCTGATGTTGTTATTATAAATCTAATGATACCCTGCAAAATAAAACAAATCGAAACAGACCCCAAAAGGGGGGATCTTCAAAGAAAGTAAGGTGATTCATATGTCATTCAGTTTAAGTGCCTACCTTTATCAGAATTTGAAAACCCTAGCAATGATCGGAGACTTTGTGCACAAGTTAGAAGGATTTTAAATGACAGATGAGCTTTGAGAATTATGGATGAAATTAAGTAGGAGCTTTTTTTTTTTTTTTTTTTTTTTTTTTTTCCAAATTCTCAATGTCTCCAACAACTATGTTTCATACTTTGCTGCTGAGAATATGAAACACTTGGACAGCCAATGGCATGATGTTTTCTGTTAGTTTTTTTTTCACACCCTTCTTTCCCAGCTTGTCTTTTCTTGTCTAGTCTTTTCTTTTCTAAACAAGTCTAATTCACTCTTCACATTTCAGCTTCCCCATCCTCCAGTCTTTATTATTCCTTCCTTCTACTCAGCCTGCCTTTCAGCTAGGAAAAGGATGGGTTAATAAAGCCATGATTAAGCTGTAAATGGCTGACATTTAGATATCACTATGAATCAACAGCTAAAGTATGGGTGCAAACGATTTTTTTTTTTTTTAATTTTTTTAACATGGGTTTGCAGTTCTTTCTTCTCCTCCTTATATTACAGTTTTGCAAGGTGCAAAGGGACAAATTGCAAGTTGTGCTACAGCACCCGTGGTCTTCCCCCATTGCATACCCATCTCCCAAGCGTCGATAATAAAATTTGGAATATTTTTGCTTGAAAAAGTAAGAGTGGAGTTATGAAAGGCGGAGGAACAGCTTATCTCGGGAGCATTTCACCCTGGCTCACAGGCAGCCGACGGAGGCGCGAGCCAAACGAGACAGAGAGAGACATAGCGCCGGGCAGCACAGAGACCCCATTAGCGATTCCCCCGCCACGGTCTGAGTGGCAGCTGGGAACAAGGCGCTGACTGTTTGCCCATTGCCCATTCTTGTGTTATTGGGTAAAATAAAAGTTCTTTTCTCTGAGAATCTTTGTACAATAAAACAACTCTCAGTCATTCGCGAGTCAGGGGCGAAGAGAAAAGGGCCTCAGTGTAAAGTGCTGCGAACTGGCACATTGTTTCCAGTCATTTTCTCACTATTCACATATAAGGGGAAAGAAGGGGAAAATAAAAAAAGGGCAGAGGGATGAGAAAGGAGGGGGAGGGAGGAGGGGCAGCTTAGGGTATCTTTTGACAGAAATGTCAGATGTGCGGGGCTGCTGGGGGAGGAGAGGGTGAAGTGTGTGTCTAAAACTTCAGAGTTTTGCCTGAAAGTCTCCAGCTGAGCCCCCAGCCACATGCTGCCCCCGGCTTTGACTCTTTGCCCATCTTGGTTTTCTCTCCTTGCCTAAGGTGGGATAGAAAACAGCTCTCTGAGACCCGGAGGTCGGAGTGGTCCAAATGCTGCTCTGCAGAGAAAGGACAAGATCGGCACTTCCCTCCCCTCCCCTTGTTGCATTTCTCATGGTTTTCCTAATAAAAGACACACTTAGCAATTTAATTAGCAAAACTCGGCAGAGCTGAAGGTCTGACTACTGCACATGACATCGTATATTTCTAGGGATCAACAGCATAGTAAACAGCCAGACAAATGTTTTTAATGAAATCTTTTATTCAAGAGTCTCACAGGAACTTTGCTCATATTAGGTGTTTCCACAATAATAATAATTAAAAATTAAAAAATAAAAACCAAAGAGCTATGTGACACTATTGATGGGAAAAGCAGGGCACAGCAACTCCCTACAACAAAGTAGTAGAACTTCTCTATTACCTGGAAGAACATCTACCTTAATGTCCTGATCATAGCTCCTGTGCTCAGAGGTTACCTACTAAACTCAAGAGAAAAGTGTCTTCTCCAGCACAAAAATTCAACCTTTAAAATCACTGTGAAGTAACAATACGAGTGAAGACAGGATCTGTGGAATTTAAAAAAAAAAAAAAAAAAAAAAAAAAAAGTTTATTCTTTCATGGTTTCTCTAACATAAGATAGACAAAAAAACTCCTAGAAGAGACAAGAAAACTACAAAAACTACTAAATCTGGAAAGAAAGGAGAAATTAGAGATAAAGAAGTGGAAGGTAAGATTAAGGCATACTAGCAGAAGACATGGAAAATTACAGCACAACATTAGCTTGATGGCTAATTTATTCTCACGCCAGGGCCTGGATGTAGACCCAGTCTGATTGGAGAGACTGCTTGACTCCTTGAACACGCCCACATTGGGTCATCACCAAGATACGTTATATGGGTTAGTACTGATAGGAGGGAGTGAGGGCATGGCCATAGCTCCCTAAAATCTTCCACTCAGAAATACGATATACAATTATACACATCATGGAGTCCTTATTGAATGTCTCTTGTTCAAGTTTAGCTCTGTTGTTTATAACTTAAGTTACCATGAGATTTTAATTCAGCAGAGGGAGCTGTGGGTGAGAGTGATGCAGTTCCAGCTGAAAGAAGATTGACTGTGTTCATTCAGCCCCCACAGCCTGAAAATGCTCCCTATTTATTTCATTCAAGTTCTTGCTACAACACATCCCTGAGTTGTCAAGTCATTTTTTTTTTTTTTTTTTTTTTTTTTTCACCAGCAAAAGTCCTTTCCTTTTCCCTGCTCACTTATGTGATACAATCAATCCCAAGAGCACTCTGGTATTTCACTCTATCTTGTCCCCCTAGTGCTCAATCTGTTTCATGGTGTTACATGAGAGAGAGCTCAGTATTTTACAGATCTCATATGGTCTTGTCTGCCACTCGTTTTATAAGTGGTACTGAGCTAGATCAGATACATTCCCAGCTTTGGGATGGCCAGGACCCATGATCTGAGTGATTTCATGTAGGTTATCTCTAATGCCATTGGCAAGCTTCTTTGTTTAGCAAACTGGTGTTAAAAACAACATATCCAGTGGTTTCACATCATGATTACAATGATTTCATAGCATTGTGATTGCAAGTTAAGCCATACATAATGTTAGAGAAATAGCCCAATCACTTGAACTGTCATCCAGTAAAAATAAAAATTATTGGCCAGAGACTAAAGGATAAAGCAAGTTCAAGTACTGGAGCAGAAGTTTGTGAGCCAGAACTGATCCAGCAGAAGCTAGAAGTACATTTGCACATAAGCTAGTAAATTATGTATTTATCTACTCAGAAACTATAAAAAAAAAATGTAAACCCACCCAGCAAGAGGCAGTGTGTTGCAATAAGACAGGTACTTTTTCCTCCAAAACAACTGAGAAACTCTTGTCTTCCCTAACATCCCATGGTATCTGAAAGCTTTATTTGAACATACCCTGCAAACTGTATTTGGCAAAGCTTATTACAGCTGGCCTCTCAAGACTGCTTGGCAAAATTGAAGTAGATATTTCTTCATGGCCTTCCTGTGCTCTATCTTTTGAACATAACTAGTCAAAATTGGGCTAAATAAATACCACCATCTTTAATAAGGTCCAGAAAACTTTTGTACAAACTGAAGTAAACAGGAAAATCAAAAATAGCTTGGAAGCAACTGTTTATTTGCTTTACTTTTCCATTTTTTCAATTTTTCCTTTCTTCTTGCTTCACATGTGGTCTATTGAGGTTGGAAGTTCTTCACAATATATTTGTAATTAAAAAGTACAATCCACTCTGATGTCTATGCCCCTTACTCAACAATAAACACTATCTTGCTTCATGGGTTCGTTTGTGTCCTTACACAAGACAGCAATGACAGTTTTTGACAGCCTATAACTGTACATGTAGTAAGGACATCCTATCAGTCCACCTCTGGTACTATTTTATATCATGTTAAAATTTGGAAAAAGCCATGAAATGTCAGTTTTATACTGAAATTCCTTGATGATGTTCCTGTGCTGTTCCTAAACTCTGCTTGTACTTTAAATGCACACTGCAGCAGTGGCGACAGTAGTGGAGATAACTTCCTATTCCAGTTCTGTGTCTGGAGGTGGAGGTAGACCTACTTTTCTGTGGAAAGGCAGGAGAACAGGTCAGACACAGGTTTAGAAGGTTTCATAGAGTCGACTGTGAAGCAGAGAC
This sequence comes from Oxyura jamaicensis, assembly GCF_011077185.1. Taxonomy (NCBI): domain Eukaryota; kingdom Metazoa; phylum Chordata; class Aves; order Anseriformes; family Anatidae; genus Oxyura; species Oxyura jamaicensis. The sequence continues at coordinate 16,170,698 of NC_048902.1, forward strand.
ACTTACCTGAGAGATGAGCTCTGTTTAGTATCAGAAGAAAATGACACCTTATTGCATAGGGAGTGGGTGTTGAAAGTGCTTTTTCTCATTAGCCCGGTCAACAACCTCTTGCTTATGTGAATTATGAGCAACCTTTATATCCATAGGCAATGGATCTGACTGCAGTGAGCAAAACAGACAAGAGCTGAACATACACAGGGACATATTGAATCTAATTTTGTGCCGTTAAAATGATCACCACTGTCATTACTATTATTACTATTATTATTACTATTATTATTACTTTGCATTGCTCTACCATGATGTCAAAAGGCTTTAAAACAGGATAAACAGGAAATTTGAAAAACACTTTGAAATTAGCATGCAGCTATTAAAAAAGTCTGTAAAAACTTATGGCCCTGTTAATGTAATGTTGTGTGAAAATTTTCTCAAGACCATTTGTTTTGCATGATATCATGACGAGCACACTGGAGGTTCAAAGTGGTGAAGGTATGGAGAATGAAGAAAAAAACAACACAAGGCCATCAGACTAAGAAAACAGAAGTAAAAAAAATCCAGTGCTAAATTTGTGTCTGACTCATACATCTATTCAGCTGTATACCAGCCTGACCTGTGGTTGTTATAATAGTCCAGCATTTGCTTTGTTATTTAAACCTATGCAAAACTCTCCTTTTTCTGGAAGTTTTTGGGTCAAGAAGAAGTGAAAGCCAAGGGGGGTCAGGTCTAAAACTAGGTACTCCTGACTGCTGATCCTCCCACTGCTCCTGACTTACTTGCTGATTTGAAGACCACTCTTTCATCATCCTTGGGAGTAATCACCTTCATTCAACAAAATGAGTGACTATGCCTGTTACTCCCATTATTTAATGCAACAAGTACATAAGGTTAGAATGAACTGCCATCAACATACAATTGGTGCACTGTGATTTTTCTCTTTGCTCTCCCATTTTCCAACTAGTTAAAAAAAAAAAAAAAAAAAAAAAAAAAAGGAAGAAGGGAGGGAAATAAACTCACCTTTATATTTTTGGGAGTTACAAGAGGTAAAGCTTTCCAAAGTTCTTTTGATTCCAGCACAACTTCATGACAGTGGCATTTTGACCTTAAAATGTTTCGTGAAAATGAAAAGAAATCCTGGAGCATTTGCAATGTAATTCTGACTTGAGAAAGTATGCTATGTGGCAGAACCTCCCAGCTCAAACATCATTGCTTTTAGCAGTCACTGCCAGAGCCATGACTGAGGTACAAAAATGTGCTGGTGCTCCCTTAAGCAGAAAGCTGAGAAGTCTGCATCTGTACCAGTTATTTTATATATTTGAAAGCAAATAGAATATTTTCAACCAGAGTGATTAATCTTTTATTAGTGTAATAAATACATAAAACTAATTGTGGTCATTGCATTGTCAGAGAAGTCCTCCAAGTCTGGCTCTTTGTAGGTCAGCAGAGAAGTTTTGAAAGCAAGTTCAGTAACATCTGAACTATTCTTTAAATCCAAGCTTTGACTTTCAAGTGGCTTGCATGCATATCTCTACATATGCAAGCATGCTGATGATCTTTCCTCTGAATTTGACATCTGTGCCCAAAAGTACTGAACTGAGTTAACAACCATATAAATAAAAATCTGTCTTTGATGCATAGTCTCTTACCTTTTGCTGTTTTTAAACAAAAGCAAGCATACACAAACACACATCCACACAAATCCTCAAATCTCTGAATAAACTCATAACTCTTTGTGTGCAGTGTTACTTGGAAGAGCTTTAGGGCTGCATAATTACCCCAACTCCCGCATCAGGCAGGAAAAGTTAGTGACATGTTGAGTGAAATGCTACACTGTGTTAATAACGGTTTTGAAAGAAATCAGAAAAGTTAATCATGTGTGGACACAGGGTTAAGAAGCAATGTAACAGACTATTAAGTTTAATATAGATATGTGATATAAGCATATGCAGACAGCCATTAGCATAAATTCATGTTACAGAAGAGCAGTGCAGCATACCGAGCGATGGATTTATAGCATACGTGGTGTGCAGGACAGGCACCAGAACAAGGAAGAAATGGGTCAACAGATTCATAGACAGGTCTTGAGTCAGATTGGCAGAACTGGGGCAAATGCAACCAGGCTGCTTTTCAATGGTGACGTTTTCTGAGAGTGATTATCTATCATAACAGTCAAATTGCTTGGCTGCTGTTTTCTGTGGGCTCGAGCACGAAGACATCAAAGTGTGGAGTGCACATGAGGTCCTTTACTTTGCATTCCAACTATGTGATGAGGACAGCTCTTGCAGATCAATTTCTGTTCCCTCTTTCTGTAATGGAGATACTGACAAGATCTGCAAAAGCAAAATTTCAATGCTGCTCAACAAGAGTAAGAAGTGCATTCTAAACCCTGCTTATTTTTGTCTCGTTTACCTGATTTCAGGATACCTCATTCATGTTCTATTGATTTTGGTAAGTTACTAGCAGAGCTGAGCAAAGAATCTATAACAAATTCTGTGAATTTACCTTCTTTTTCTCCTCACAGAATGTCAAAATTATTCATTACACAAATTCACTGAAGAATTCCCCCCAGTTTGCTAACTGTCTGCCTTGTTATTTGACATCATCTAAATATATGTGGTTAAAACTGGCTGCTGCTAACTATTCTTACTTGTAAAACTTGATTGCAAGCACATTTCCAGAAGACAACTAAAAAAAGTTCAAAATTGTTTACAGTTAGATTATTCACAATGAATTCTGGCATACCCTAAGAGAAGCCAAGACGGAATAACGGGAACTCCTGGGGTTTGTTTACAACAACTGGCATTTTAACCTCCTCATCTAGTGGTTAGAGCAATGCAGAGTAATTGGTCAGAGGCTGCAACTGGACTTTTGACAACATTTATAGCACATATAAATTGCACTGAACCACTTGTCCTTCATAATCCCAGAAAGTGCTTTTACACTCAAGATGCTTCCTGCATTCTGTGTTCCTCCTAGCAATAAAAGCCCACAACAAAATAGTGGTAGGCCTGATTCAATTTAATAGTGGTCTCCTCACAATACCTACAACTGTTTAATGTTATGAATCCTTAGAGCTATGCTACTCTTTCATCAACAAAAGAAAGGGTTACAACCTTCCCCATGTACAATGTTTTTATTGTATTTTGCCTTTGGGAATTTCCAGCCCAGCCTAATCTCTATCTAATTGTGTGCAAGGGAGAAAGTCTCCCATCAGCTCAAAGGGTCATTGATATTCAGGTGAGAGCCAAGCTGTTTTCCAAAGTTTGATCATTCCTTCGTCTTCAAGGGCTGTTTGGCATCTTATCGCTCACATGTGAAATCAGCTCTAAAAGTGAGTGTCCTTTGGGAACTTCAGCTTTGGCCCCGGTTTTGCTCAGTGAATTTGCAAAGTTCCCCAGATTTTAGATTTTTAGCTAGATTTTAACTCGGAGTAATTTGCAGCTTGCTAGCAGTTATTTCAACAAATTACTCAATTAAAAATGATTTTTGTCCCTCCTGTAATCCCCAGTGCTAATGCCAGATTCCCCAAATTTATTGGTAGTGCATCTTATCAGGACTGTTTTAGAGGCATATTTAAAATAAGAATAGAAGAGGACTAAATTTAGTGTAGAAATGAGAACTCCAGTCCTGAAGTACCAGTCTTTGGCTGGAAGAAAGTGGTTTTCATAGATGCAAAGCTGTCTCCAGCTATTTTGTGATATCTGGCCTGGCCTGAATAAATCACAGGTTATTCTGGATCCTAATGAACTCTTGGGTTCTGCATTACATTTGCCTTCTGAATGCTGGTTTTTACACTGCAATTAAAAGGAAAAGGATGGAGAAAAACTGCCTGCCTGAAAGGACACCAATTGCTGGATGAATCAAGCAGACGTCTGCTGATTGCACTGTGATGCCAAAGAGCACAGTTTAGAGCCAGCCTTCCTTGGGCATGGAAAAAGGTCAGGAGGACTCCTGGAAGTGCTGCTGAGCTACTGAGTATATATCATATTCTCAAGCTCAGGATGATGGCAGCAAAAATCTTACACTTTCAGAAGGACAAGGATATCTCATGGGCGAGGTTAACATACAGCAGAAAAAGGGTTCTCTCTTTGTTTTTGTTTGTTTGTTTGTTTTTGTTTGTTTTTTTTTGGGGGGGAAGCAGGGGAGAGAGGGGAAAAAGCAAAAGGAAAGGAAAAACAAACATTTCCACCCATTTGTGCTAGATACCTTGTAAAATAAGGAAAAAAGGGAGAATGGTCTACACCAGAACCAAACGCAGGCACTATATGTACAAATTGATTTATACAGCACAGATACTGTATAGACATGTTATTGCTGAAGTTTAACTAAGATAATATTTATGATTTAGTACTTGCTACCCCATTGCCATCCTGCACTGGACATCTCCATTTGCGTCTAACACACCAATTGATTTAGTGGCACCAGCAGGAAAAACAAAACAAAACAAACAAACAAACAAACAAAAAAAACACACAAAACCAAAAACCAACCAAATGATAGAACAGGGAAGATTTCCAAGAAAGTCCAAATGCAAGTGTAATAAGGAGAGAGAGCCCCAGTATTGTCTTGTGCTTACTTTGCAGGGGCTGAAGAGCTAAGTGCTCTGTATTCCTAGCTTGGCTTCTTCCTCCCCACCTTAAATAAAGCCCTCCCATCATGCTTATTAACATTCCAATTCATCAAAGCAATTGTTAAAAAAAAAAAAAAAAGAAAAAGAAAAAGAAAAAAATAGTTATTTCAGCACTGGCGGAAATTATTCTAACATTACATTTCAATAAAATGCCCCCTCCCCTCAGTGTATAAGCAATCAAAGGGTTAAGTTTAGATCACTAACGTATGTTCCATGACCCCAGAATGCTTCATCAAATGTACTCATTACCAACTGAACAAGTGAATGAGTAGTAGTGAGCCTCAGTTTAAGCGCTGATGGGATTGTGTGTGAGCCCCAATGTGGCCGAGGTATTTAAATTTTGATTTTTGTAATGGGCTTTGACATGTTTCATTTCCTCCGAGGGAGCACTCAAGACCTCTGAAAGTAAATGTTGCTAAAAAGTCATCAAGGCAGAATATTAAAATGCCATCAAATGAAAATTTCACTAATGCAATCCGGCTAGGCCTTCAGGTACCTGAGCGAAAAGGGGAGTGTCAAAGGTCCCGCTTCTTTTAGTGAAACATTATTTGTTCCTCTTCACTGACTGTTTCTCCAAAATAAATTATTTAAAGTCTTATTTCTTTTTTCTCCTGGGCCCTTTAAAGTTCAACTACGCTGAGAAGAGAAGTGGGGAGGGGAGCTGGGGGAAGGAGGTGTCATATGTAGAAATTTAACAAATCACTATGTGTGCATGGAGTGCTGGTGAAGATTGGGTTGTGTTTGCTGGGTGTCTGTAGCTTCGATATGGGCAGGGTGCAGGCGTGGAAGTGCTCTGGTGTGGGGCTTCAGCCAGGCATGGGGCAGAGGCCCACACATGTCATTGCAGCACCACATCCCAAGGACAGGCTTCAGCCCAGTATTAAGCACATTTCCCCAGAAACCAGAGGGCTTGGTGGTCGTGAGAGTGCACCTGGCACCTTGCAGTGTTCCTCTCCTTCCTTCCAGACAAAAGGGTGCTTGGGAATATTTTGGAGCTGTTCCCTATTGAAATGGTAAAGAAATAAGTGTTCAAAGGAGTAATCAGGTGGCAGAAAAGCATTGTGATGGTGGGAGTAGAGATCTTGCTTTTCAGTAGAAAGTGGAGGAAAGGCAAAAGGCCATTGAATTTATCATAAAAGAACAGGAGGTTCTGGTTTCACTTTCACTCGTTTTCCTCCTGTGCAAATCTGTGACTTTCTTGCTGTTCCTCCTGACTTCCAGCACTGGCAGGGTAAAACTTAAGCCCCTTGTTCCCAGGAATCTGAAGGCAAATCAGAAAAAAAAAAAAAGAAAAAAAAAAAAAAAGAAAAAAAGAAGGAAAAAAAAAGCCACTTTATTAAGAAGCCTAATTCAGCTGAGCTTCACTGAAACTTTACGAGAAGGATGAAACAGAGGCTCTCTGACCTCATGCAGATCCCTTCCCGGACGACTCCACCAAGGATATTGGAACAATGAACTCAACCAGTGGAACAGAGAAGAGGAGAACTGCACCATCAGGCCGAACGCTGATTGACTGAATACAGGCAGGAGGCTCGCTACGGTCAAACTTCATAAAGCTGATTAACACATCTCTGCCTGATACATATACCACCAGGAAGAGGGCAGGCAGCAACTGTCGGGGGAAATGCAACTATTAAAAGACAGTTGCAAAACAAGGGTTTCCAAATGATTCATAACTACCCTTTGTAACCCTCCTACTGATGTTTGCTTTGAGTGAAGGAAGCAAGCATTTTTTTTCCCTCTCATAGTTATTCGTGTATTGCTCGTTACTTGATGCAAATTCTGTGCAGTGCAGTTAATAAAAACAAGTGAAAAGATATGCTGAAGCAATCTCCCCAATTGCTCCCCAAGTCCTGGAAAAAAATAAATCCCCTCTGCACACCCACAAAGTAAGCAATCTCATTTCAAAACTCATTCTACCAGCTCCTGACATTGTGCTGTCTGATTTCGCATTAGCACAACGGATGGAAATGGCATTTAAGCTAATTATCTACAGGAGACTGAGCAAGGGGTTTAGGTGAGCTCCAAAAATTAGATGGGAAAAATAAAATTAAAAAAAAAAGGGGGGGGGGGGGAAGGGGGGCAAAAAACCCACTCCCAAAATGACTGCATAAAATCCTTGCCCCCCAGAATTCAAGATGGTAGAAAACAGCTTTTATGTTTTCTGGGAAATCCTCTGAAAACCAAGCCCCACCTGGGTGCTCAAGGAGAGTAGTGTTGGAGTTTACAAGCATACACAAATGCTTCCCACTTTTAGGGGGGATTTTGCAAACACCTGATTTGTGAGCCATCTGCCAAAGTTGTGGCTCAGATGCATTTCATCTCAATTGGGATTAGGGTGAGTGATCCAAAAATGTGCATCTCAATCTAAATGTTGCGGGTCATGTCCCACGACATTGGTTACCTTGTCTCCTCTGGTATTCAGTATGCAAATGGGATGCAGCATGAAGTGATCCAACAGCAAGATGTGATAGGGAGGGAAAAGATAGGACAATGTGTCAGGGAAAGAGAGAAAAGTGTTGCAGGCTTCAGAAGAATGGAAATGAGAGGTTGGGACAAAGCTGTTCTAACGGAAGGGTACAGTACTGTATGCTTGAGAGACATCAGACCTGTTGGGAGCTCATGGTTGAAAAACATATAGAGGCTGGATATAGTAGCCTACGCTGGGATATGGGGAAAGGAAACCTAATGTCATTGGGAATATTTGAGTGCCCTCCAAAAAGCGAATAGAGCTCAGATTGGGAGAAAAAATAGTTATTAAAATTATGCTACTTAATTTTCTACTTGCAAGGGTTTTTATCCATTTGTTTGTTAACAAAGTTTCAGTTATCTTGAGAAGCTGAGATTGTATTAAAACAAATATAAATAGTCCCCCTTGGAGCAACCGAGGTTCCTCAGAACCCAATCAATATTTTCTTTCAGCTCACTTTAAATTTCAATATATTTTGACATTCAAATTAAGAGGACAAACACAAAGACTTTAACAGAAATTACAGAAAAGACAAAACTCAATTTCTTCACGCTTGGCAGTAATTTTCAGCAATAGTTACAGCTACACAAATATTTAGGCTGTAAATGCTTCTTTCAAAATGCCATTTTGGTTTAACAGAAAAAAAAAAAAAAAAAAAAAAGAAAAATCCCATGGACCAAATTATTTCTTTTGAAGAAGTCTAAAAAGAACTCAAATGTTTTGTTAATTTTCTTTTTCAACTTGCAGTGCTCTTTTCTCAGTATTCTTTAAGTTGATTAAAGTTAGGACTTCTCAAGAATAAAATATTTCAGTGTGGATTGTTTTTTTCTCCAACTCACTGAGTCATTCAGGACATTAACAAAGGCTCTTTTTCAGCTCGACTCTAAACAGTCTATTTTTTAAAAAAAATCACAAACAAGCTGAAAAATCAATTATTCACACAAATCTAGTATTGACCTTCTCTATAAATTACTCAGCCATCCAGTTCTGCCCACAAATTCATATATGTCACAGTGAAACCAAAGGAAATTGTAAATATGAAACTGGCTGTAACTAGACTGTTCAGAAAATCTTACAAGAAAACACATTCCCTAAAAAATCCAGTGCAGAAAATGTGGGGACTTGCAAAAGAAACTACATTTTCATTGCTTTTGGAAACTGACTTTTTGAAACTTCTGAAGATTTCCTTGGCAGTGACCAAGAAACCCCAAATTCCCTTCTGCTTCACAGATCACTCCTCTTTATGGTTTGTATTTTAAGATTAGATTGAAGGACTTGAGAGGCTCTGTTTCCTGCTGATTTCTTGTGTGATGTTAATCTGCCCAGAAAAAGACAGGGAGTCATCTGCAACCACTATAAACCACTATAGGCCAGGGAAGCATAGGAATGGCACAGGCAGCCTGCAGGTGAATTGTTTCCTAGCTGATCCAAGCAGACATTCAACATTTGCTAAAGTCTGGTAGTGTCCATCTTCGTAGTTTCAGTGTCGTGCTGCATTCACCAGGATAATAGCAGAAAAGCAACAAGAGATGCTTAAACTCCACCCATTTGTCCTGCCCGATTGTTTCCATGCTTTAAATTCCACATACACTTGGAAAGACTTCGAAACTGAAATGGTTGGAAACCATTTGGGATTTTACGGAGTTTCTGTTTCAAAACCAATCAGGACTTTTTGTTGTTGTTGTTGTTCTCTCTTCGTGAGTTTGTTGCTTCACGGCAAATGGTACAGAAAAGAAGCAAACCCTCCTGAGACACCATTTTGGGAAAGACTTTCAGCTGTCAAGGGGAGCATTTGACGAATTTCTATAGCACAAATCCTCTGGCCCTGTTTTATCTGACTTGGCACAATGAAGATACGATGCTTGCAGAAAGTACTATGTTTACTTTAGTTCCTTTTCCAAAAACTCAATCAATATTGCAGCCTCAATGTCTCCTTTTATAATTGGCAATTACAGCCTGACTGCCTTGACACCCAAGCATCTCCATGTGTGTTGGTCTGTGCAGACAGAATAATGCAGCATCAGTGTATCTGCATTTAGAGAATGGGGTCATCATTTTGGGGTTAGCCATTGACTCCGTACTTGAACTTCAGCCAAATGTTTGCCTTTCTTTGACCTTCATGTATCTAACTGGAAAATGTCTTTTGAAAGAAAAAAGTGCTATTTATTGCAGAAGGTTCCTAAACACCAACAACAAAAGAAGAAAGGCAAATAAGGCCTTCACAATTTTCTGTTCGGACTTTTGACATGAAGCTTGGGAGAAGAAAGCTTGATTTTTTTCTGTGGCTGGACCCCTGAATTTCATAGCATAGACTTAGTGCTATGCGCACCCGTTTGGTTTGGGAAGCTATAGCTGACTGACGGTTCCTGTAAGACCCACATGAAACATGGATGATTGCCTGTAAAAAAACCCTTTAGCATTTATTATAACTAGCTTACGTCCTCCACTCAATATCTGAGATCTGCTTAGGCGGGTTCTGGAAAGAACATTATCCAGGAAGTGCTAACAATGCACTTTAATTTTCTTCTGGACTGACTGACTTCTGATACACTCCCAGTCTGTTTCTGAGAATACTGTTTTCTGATAAATATTATTTGAAAGGGTAGTGCCCTGTTCAGGAGAGAGATGAAGACAATTCGTTCTGGCTAATAATGAGAAAAGTGCTCAACGAAATATTTGTACAAATGAAATTTTATGGTGAACTCAGGTTTCCCTAGGTAAAGACCTTCATTGCATTCATCCCACAAAAGCATTCTGCTCTCAAAAGTAAAACAAGGCTGCAGCTGTTCTAAACCTTCAGATTTTGCAAAAGGGAAATCCCATATAAGCGCATAGCTCTGATTACATAGACCCAGATTTTCCAGAAGTTCCCTGGTATGTATATGGTTAAATGTACAGCAGCATGGAAAACAAAAGAAAACAAAATCAAGATTTGAAACTAACATGCAAAGAAAGTGGTATCCCTCCACTGTATGAATAAACAATTTGTTGTCTATTTGCAAAACATATTAAAAAAATATTAAAAAATGTACGAAACACATGTGGGACTTTGAATAAATGTCTCAAAAATTAAAAAAGGTAGAGTAATACTTTCTTAAAATCAAAGGGGAAAACCCCAAGGAGCTTTTAGTATTGGGAGAAGATGGAGTCAGAGAGAAGATGAGTGAAAGAGTTTTACAAAATAATGAACAGCATAAAGAAGCAAAATCAAGGAATGACTTGTCACGTGTCCTATATCACAAGAACAATGAAGTGAATTAAAATTTTACAAAGTAAACTGTTTCCTTGTTTTTTTTTTTTTTTTTTTTTGTTTGTTTCTTTCTTTCAACCCAATGACTTATTAACCTGTGAGATTAATTTCTGTAAGGTCTCTTTGAAATCAAGAACTTCGCAAGAATGAAAGATCCATTTAGCATTTATTTTGATAATGACAAAATCTACTGTACAGTTTGAACATTTCTAACACACTTTTTTTTTCTTCTTCTTCCTTTTTTTTTTTTTTTTTTCTTGTTTTCAAGGAGTGGGATAAACCCTCGGGCTTCCTGGCAGAAGTCTAAACTCTAATTATTTAGGGTCAGGAAGAAACTTCTTCTCTTGGTAGGTTATCCCAGAGTTGCCCACTAGAGGGTCTCCAGGGTGTTCCATGGAGTCATCTGGTCTTGGTCATCATTAATAGCAAAGAGAGGCCGCATCCAGGATAATCGTTCCGTTCCCCCCCCGTAGCAGTATATTCCTGCATGCAAGCTCTTTGCAAATATCTGTATTTTGCAGAACGGTCTTTAACTGGGGTCCTTTCCTGTAGCACAAAGGAAAGGCTGCTTGTCCCTCTGCCCATCCAATTTTACCTACCAGTCCTACGGGCTCACATCAGAACAAAGAGCTGCGGGGGAGCGAGGGAAAGACATACACCAGGAGTAACAATCCTGCATCCCTTTGCAGGGATTTTAATGGTATATGTGAGGAAAAGTAATAAACGGGACATAGCCCATTAGGCAAGAACAAATTTTCTTCCCGTAATTTTATCTTTGTTTAATTGAATATTTAATTAGTATAAATATGAAACAAATTTTTTTTATGTGTTCAGTACATTTAGCAAGAAGTGTTGATCCCGGTCTGCATCTTGAGAGGCATTTATGCAGACACGGACAGCAGCCATGCCCTTCTTGTCCCCTTCTGTGTGCTAATAGAAGTGAGCGGGTCATTTGGCATTAGCAAAGGAGTAACTTAGCATTTGCACTGAGCTGAATCTTGCCAGACTGTGTGCATATTGGAGCCAGTAGACAGCGGCTCCTTTCACGTTGATGAATGGCTTTTTTCAAGCGTTCTGCTCCCTAGTTATGAGAAGGGTGACCCGGTCAGGAGACGACTTTATGAAGCTATAAAAAATGTATGTCACTTCGGACTCTCTAATGTCACGGGAAAAAAAAAAAAAAAAAAAAAAAAAAAAAAGGAGAGAGAGAGGAAGAGAGAGAGGGAAATGGAGAGAGAGAGGGGGAAAAAAAACCCTGTGCACAAAAAAATAGCAGGGTAATAAGCCTGTTTTCAATGCACTAAATAGCTTTCTGTCTACAGCCCCTGTGTATCCCTGTGAGCTGGAGCTGCCGCTTGCTTCAACAAAGCAGCGAGGGTTTTGTATGTGTTTAAAAAGGTTGATTCTCTTTGCCTTCCTATCACAGTAAATGCTTATCATGATGACAACAAGGCATTGGGAACGCAGGTCGGGTGGCTGTTACGTCGGCTGCTGCGAACAAGCTATAATGCACTTTAAAAAAATGTAATCCACTCAAGGTGGCTCTGACTTTTAAGTATGCAGAACAGCTCAAGAGAAAGGCACCATAAAAGCAAAGTAGCTTTGAAAGGACCTTTTCATCTAATATTTTATAAAGTATTTTCTCTGTGTCACAAAGACTAAAAAGTAAAGGATTGCCAGGTATGTTTGCCCCTGCGCCTTTGGTTTAATACTCTGGAGTTTAAAGATACTGCCGTGTAGATTTTAACAAAGACGGCCCTCTGTAGATCCATAATTTAGCATTCATTGAATTTTCCCATTTCTTTTTAGGCTTTGATATGCATATTTCATTGCATTCGATGCTTCCCCCCTCCCTCATGCCCCCTTCCACCCACCTCCCAGAGATGTAGCACATTTTATAACTGATGTTAAAATGTTAATTTGCACAAGGTAAGTGGCCCGGAGGATTGAGGGCAGAGGCCTTTTCTTTATTAGGATTTCAATTAGTCACGGGCCAAAATGGGAACGCCCAAGTTCTGGGTTTGAACGCTGCCCTTTCCAAAGCTGAGATGCAAAAGCTCCTGAACTCCTAGACACAACTACGGGTTCACTTTCCTGTTTTTCCTGGTGGGATTTCCAGTTCTCGGCCTGCCTGGCACTGAATCAGCTTGCATCACAGTAGAAACAAGATGGGCTCTGAGCTGAATGCCTGGCTCAGATAGATCATGGACATTTCTCTTTAGAAGCTTGGACACCTCTGTGCTTTTTGACAGGCACAAATCAGTCTGGGAGGAATGCAGATCAGTAGGATTCAATAAGAGCAGTGTGCAAGTTGGTGTTAAATGGGCAGAGGCAATGCAGAAATGCAACTTGCACCCTTCTAGTATTTTGTGGGTTTGCAAAATGGATGTAGCTTTAATTCATTTGGAAGTCCCTGGAGACTGAATTGAGTCCTAATGAAAGTTCCCATTGAAGTTAATGGACCTGATTCTCTTCTCATTGCAGGGAGTACTTCTAATTAAGTCAATAGAATTACAATAGCATAAAACTGGTGTATGTGAGAGGACTAGCAGGTCTTGTGAGAGTTGAGCTTCCTAATGACAGGACTAAAATTGGACCCTGAAAATTCTGATCACTCTTGCACTGCAATAAATTCAGTGTAATTGCATCAAAATGCATCGAGCAGGCAGTGGCCTAAATACTGCAGGATTCTTCCCTGGTAATAACTGTGTAATTCCACCCTCTTTCTTATGGAAGAAGGATCAGGATTTTGCTTTCAGTGGCTGGAGTACAGAGGCAAATGCAAGTCCAGAAAAGGGGATGATTTTACTTTGATTATTATGTATGAATATTTAAATTGTTCATCACTGCAATGAGCATAGACTTAAGTCAATGACAACACTCCCAATTCTTTCTCTCTGGCAGAGACACACCTCAAATGGTAAAGCTAACGGAAATCAAAAGTCATGGTCACTACTTCCAAATGTTCTCTGTCTATGGAAATGCATTCCATGGTATGGGACAGGTAGGGAGCTTACCCTAGCATCCCTAAGACTGTGCAACAGCCTGTTACAGAACTGGCTGTCACCACCAGAACATCCTGCCTTAAACCCAGGGCACTTCCCCTGCAATGGGAGGAAGGAAAACCATCACACAGTATTCACTCAGTGGCCCACTTCTCATGACTGAGCCCAAGAGCAGCTGAGCTTTACCTACTAGCGTAGAAGGTGGAGATAGTCAGTGCCCCAAATCCCAAGACAGCTATTTAAAGCCATACTCTTTTTCTCCCATACTTCTGTCCTCTAAAACTGTTTAAGCTTGATAATGCATAAAATATATATTTTTGCAAGAAAAAAAAAACTCTCCATTTAAGAATTTATTAACAATTTACATAATTGCTTAAGTAATCTGCATAATTGACAGAAAGTTTAATTTGACCCTAGTTCAAATGCAACACTTATGGTTTTAAATTGAAATGGGTATAATTCATTTATGAGAGTAATTAAGCCATAGTGTCTAACAAATACAATGTATGCTGCCTGAGGCCTTCAAGGCCAGAACATGCTATTAGGATGTTTTATTTAAATATGTCAAATCTGTTCATCTCCAAAGCCGCCTGTGTTAAAATATATCAAATGTCTTACTTGACCTTTAAGGTGCCCTACTGAAAGCAGGGCATTAAAAAAAATAAAATAATAATAATAAAAAAATCACAGGGTTTCTTGTGTGCCTAAGAAAAGGCAGAAGTGGTTGAAAGGAGACCAAAAGAAGAGTACTCTGAATGAGATTATCATACTGCCCAGCAGCAATGCAGCTTTAAGGGACTGATTTTGCCTTCATTAAATGAAATCCACTGCTGAGTGCAGTGCCAGCATACAGCCATTTACCACCACGTAAGCCATCCAAATAGAGCTTACGTGATGCAGAGATCTCTGTGTTGGCCTTCTGTGAAGGACAACCCAGCAATCCCTGGAAATCACTTGATTCCTCGGAGACCATTCAGGTTGTGCTAGCATGAGCCAAGGCAGAGGAGGTAACCCCCAATACCAGTGCTGGCCAGTGATTGCCTCCCATATTACCCCCCTGGAGGATGTCTGCTTAAGGTTACAGCTGTCCTTTAAGGACAGATTCAGTAGTCATTACTCAATTTGAAAGATACTTTCCTTTAGCTTTATCCCTGTCAACATTCTGGCTGCCACTCAAGGTCCTAGACTGACTGTTAGACTTCACATTACCCTATATTTGAGTTTATGAAATTATGGGGAGTTTAACCAGCTATAATCATTTTGCCCTAAGGGTTGGAAAATAAAAGGGTAGCTAAAGATACTTGTGAATATCAGGCCCTAAATCTGTGGAAGTGCAACACGGTTTTAATGAAAGCTTCCCTGCTTCTGTAAGGCTGCAGTTAGGAGAGTTAAGATGTTTCTTGGGAAGGAAAATTGCTGAAGACCTATTCAGCATGAAGAGTTTTTATTTTTGTTTTGGATTATTTTTTCCATGTTGGTATGCTGAGATCCCTTCATGGGCCTGTAAACTCCCAGGTTTAGGTCTGAGTCTGCAAACCCATGCCTGATTTCATCTGATTCTCCATGTTGGACTACTGGGCTGATTCATCCTCCAAATATAGTTCCAGACTTGTTGGAGTTCAACAAAACCTCAGCTCCTCAGTAATTTCAACAAGTTAATAGTCAGGTATTAAAAGGATGATCATTCTCTCTTGAATGAACATCTAGTATCATATAGTAGAAATATGAAGGTCTATGTGGTACATGCTACCACTGCTAATATTTCCAATGTAGTCAAAAGAAAGGGAGTACAAAACTGGACTTCGGGTGATTTTGTTTGTTTATTTTCTCCAAATGTATGTTCCTAGTGTATTTCAAGTCAGACCTGCTCATTTTTCTAATTAAGACATGATGTGACAGACATAGGAGAGATGAGATGCAGGATGACTGTATGCCAAATAGCGATCTCAATTACCAGTTCTGTAGATTAAAGCTGTCTGGTATTACGGAATTTATTAAAGGCCTTCCATAAGTGATGAGAATGTGCAGAACAGTAGTTTTGCCTAGTCTTGTGGTTATGCCACTACTTTCATGATAGATGGTGTTTCTACATCAGCTGTAGAGAACGAGGAGCATGAAAAGTCAGCTTTCATTAAAAAAAAAAAACAGTAGAGATGATCAAATCACAACAGTTCGACAAGTTTCCATGAGTCAGCTGAGCTGCAGCAATCATCCCTGGGCATGCTTTTATCTGAAAGCAAATGCTAGCTCATACGGTATACCTCAGGCTGCCTTGAAACAGGGCAAAGTGAAGTGTATTATTCTCCATATGCCCCAGGCAGAAGAATGCACTTGCAGTAAGTCTCTGCAGCTCAGCTGACACATGGTAACTTGCTACAGTTCCCTGATAGCAATTAGGAAGCATACTTGTCTAGCCTGTTTGCAGATGGGACATATAATTGGAAAACACCACCCTAATTAATCCTAAATAAATGAGGCCCATTACATGCTTATTGATTGATTAATTAATTGATTGATTTTTGAATTTAGATTAAGAAGTAATCAGCTAGTTATCTTCTTTCCCTACCCCCTAAAATCTAGTTTATAGTTTCAGAATGATTTTCCATAAAATCAATATTAGGACAAGAAAGACGTAAAGTCCATTTAGCTGAAGAGTTTGAATAACCATGTGAAAGGGTGAAAGTCTTAAAGTCCATGTTGGCAGATAGGAAGCGCTTATGAGACTTCACAGAACAGATGTGAGGCCCTGGTTTTAGATTAAAAAACTACTGAAACTTCTTAAAATGTTGTTTGTTATGCCAGTGGATTCTCTGCAACTGCACTGGTCTGATATAAATGGGTTAAGAGCGTCAAAGCCAGTGTCATGTAAGCAAGAGAGTACATTGTGGTTTTAAGAAAAGGTCACATGTAAATGTCACAACGGGTTCGTGCTTCTGTTTCTATGTTCTTACAAATGAGTGGGATTATTAAATCTTCATATAATAATAATAATAATATCTCTAGGCTTTTACTAGTGTTCAGTCCCACCTGGGAGGGAACTCTCCAGGTGACACTTGGATGGAGTACCCTAGTAATGGGGAGAAGAGAGCAGAGGGGCAAAAGAATTTCCTGGGGAATTTCCTAGGAGATTCCAATCACAATTACTGGGTTAGCTGGGTGAACCTGCTTGGAAAGTCTGCAAGGCAAACTGACCTCAGTGTGAAAATTAGGCATCACACACATCTCTCCGAACATCTTTGATTCCAGAACATCTGCCCAGAATCAAGCACCACTAGTGAATTACTGATCATCATTACTGATCTAATAATAATCTCATAAATAATACATCACCTTCAGCTTCAGGCAGCCAAGTCGGCAGCATGAAGTACTACTAACCCCGAAGGCACAGATTTCTTCTGAAGGGCCTCAGTTGAGCTTGTACCATCAGTTAAAAGTGCATGGGTTTCACAGCATTTAATTGCCTGATTTACAGTTTCCAGGTAGCTGTCTAGATAGCAGTTAGACACTTAGGTAGCACAGAATACTTTTACATCTGTAGTAGATAGATTATTTCTATAATAAAATAATAACTAAAAAAGTTACATATGAAATGTTGCATATAGTTGTTTATTGTATAGGAGAAAACATAATATTATTTGTTCTACAAGAACAAAACCAGAAGTCATTTCCTGCTATATGACAGTTTAATAAAGTCTTCATTTATAAGCCTCTAGATCCAGTTTGATTAGAAGGGAAGGTCTGTGATTAAACCAGTCAATCTGTCAATTGATCCTTGTTCAGGATCTGCTTTCTGAATGTTACTGGCTTGATTCAGCAATCCATGTTTACTATTTCATTCTATGTGGAAAGCACCGCGGGGAGCAAATCTGTGCATGAATTTATAGCCTGTTGCAACACATTATTAATTCTCCACCCTGCCATTCTTTGTCCCCGTTAAGAATAGCTTTATCAGGATATATAACTTCAGGATAAACTAGGATTGGCTACACTGACATCATCAAGATAAGCCCAACATATTAAAGTCTTGCTCCTTTGCTGATCCCCTGGACAAGGTTTGCATGTGAATGTGGGTTGGATGCTCACCAGTAGTTCTGGAGGAGTGTCCTAGCAGAATGTGACTTTCCTTCCAAATCCTTTCAGTTCAAACAAGGTGGAGATTATTTTCAGATACGTATCCAGACCACTCTGCCATATTCCTGGAATATCTTTAACATGTAAGTAACTCCTGCCCGCGTTAAAACTTGAATAAAGGGGTTCATACGACAAGTTTAGAAAAACTGGGAAAGAAGACATCATTCGCTATATCTCAAAAGCCAACCACAGTTAACATCTGAAAGGTAGTTTGTTTTACTTCCCTTTCTGTATTGCATTGTTTCAGAACAAATTGCACCGAAATCCTTAAGGCTACCAAGAAGCAGATGTCCCATAATAAGAAAGGCAGCGAAGAAAATGAGCAGAAAGAAAGGTCTGGCTCCTAGGAAAACTAGTCTATTTGTCTAAGTAAAATGTCAGGACCAAATCCCACAGTCTGAGGTTTTGCCCATTCGCTTTTTTTTTTTTTTTTTTTTTTTTAAATCATAAATTGTATTCTTTGCTCAGGCTGTAGCAAATTATTGTGTATACCCACAAGTAATTGTAAGGGCAGCTGACATCATTTAGACATCAAAATACCTGATAGAGCACTTAGATGTGCAAGTGACCTTAAATATACCCACTGAGAGTACAGAAATGGAAAGAGGGCTTTAAAGTCTGGCCTCTAGATTTTAAGTGCAGGTGATTCTGTGTTGTTTCATTTGAAGTGGTTCTAGCTGGGCCTGGAATTTGCATCCCTGCGCCATCAGAATGGCCTGTAGTTTCTTAATTACCAAACAAATGGAGAGTAGCTGCTTGATTTTGACAGCTCCTTTGTGTATCATTCTTCACAGAACATGAATGATTAATGGAATTTTCCCAACACAGTCAAAGTTGTTTACTGATGGAATTAAAGCTGAAATTGGCAGTGCTCTTTAGGGAGGACTTTTTCTATAATGTCACCAGACCTGCCAAGCTGGCCTAAAAAATAGGGACAATTAGTGATGGGTCAGAAGGATTCTGGGTATTAAAAGGTTTGGTTCTCTCCAACGACAGTGAAAAGGTGGGGAGAGAATAATAATAATAAATAAATAAATAAATAAAACAAAGCCCTTTATTGATTATTTCATTTATGGAATAATATTCTTGCATCCAAGTTCTCTGCTTGAATTAAAAGAGAAAAAAGTTAAAATTCAGTGTCTGAAAATGTGATGTACATAGAAGAAGCCAGATAAAGGACACCCGTGTCTTTGTTACCATTTGAAACATTAGAAAGGGCTGGAGCAACAGCTATCTGGTGAAGAAGGCAATCAGTACTGGCAGACAGAATGGAAGATGGTTGATGCTTGTGCATCCCGTCTTGTAAGGAAGGTTACATGGCTGTTAGATGACCTGGAGAGCTGTTTTCACTGGAAATGTACCTGTACAGACTGGGGATGGGGATGTGCATCAGAAGGAAATGGCAAGAGGCTGGTGGTCACGGCATGTAATGACAACACGAAAGGAAGCCAAATCCAATGAGTAAGGCAGAGTTACAAACTAAAGCATCTAGAATTATTTTGAGCATATTCATAAGTATTCTTTTTTCCCCTGTATTTTCATCATTTGCCTTCTTGTCCCCTTACATTGCCAGATACCGCAGGCTGAAAAATTTGTGGGAGTAATATCCTCCCATCAGCAGCAGTTCATCTGGGACACACTTATGAAGTTCATAAGAAAGGCAAGCCCTACACAGCATGCTCAATGTTTAAAGTGTTTTATGAACAACTTCACACCAACCCCAGGAGATAGTTAGATAAGCATGTGATTTATTTTTATTCCCATTTTCCAGATAGAGAAAAAATGGTGGAGTGACCTTCTAAAGGCCACAGCAGGAGTTGAAACTGAGATGAGATCAAGGAGCTTCTGACTACCCTGCCTATAGGGAAAAAATCAGATTGTTCTGCATCTCTCTTCTGCATCTATTGCACTGACAAAAGCCTTTTGCCACACTCACATGAACGCGTCTACAAGATGGATTTTTATGACTGCAGTGGAATCTGGTAGATTGCCAGGATACTTTGGTTTTTAGCTATCCCATATCATACTTCCTTCTCTCTCTCCTGCCTCTAAGCATTTTTCATTAAACAGGCAAAATTAGCCATGAGCAAGGCTGCAAGGGACAGTGCAGAGCCAGTGAAGCAGTATGCCTCCCATGCTTGTATAGTTAGCAGCAAGTATATATAACACAGCCCTGCCCTTCCTCTTCTAATCAAAGTGGCTTGCTACCAGGTAGGTGATCAGCTGCCAAAGGAGATTAATATCCCCTTTTAGCATGTGTTTTGAGGTTGGAAGGGATATCGGTTGCTTTGGTGTGTTTTTAACATCATCTAAAGCATAGCCAAGGGATATAATTATACCCCTGGGAGAGCAAAGGTACAATACATAGCTAAGTGCCACTAATCCACAGCAGCATGATTATCTATTGATAACTGCCTCCTCCTCTTTAGCTGTCCTACTAATCTTGAGTTTGGTTAATAAAAACAAATGAGTTCAGCATGCCACAGCAGGGTAGAGAACATGTTTTGGGGGTGTCAGGGTGGGGGAAGGTTAAATGTTCTGTTTTGTTTTCTTTTGTTTTAATGTAAAACCCAACTGGCTTGGTGATCTCCAGATATGCACAAATACTGATGCCAGATATTCACTTGTACAGAAAAAAGTAATACAAGTACAAAAGGGAAGGCTGGGGTGGAGGAAGGGGAAATGGCTGGGACTGAGGACTGGGAGCCAATTCTTGCCATGATGTAGTCTTGCTGCCTTTGTGATCCTGGGCAAGCCTCTTAGATTAAATTCAATAATGAGGGTTGGATCCAATGACTGATAGTAATTGGAAAGCAAAAGGCCCTTTCACCTTCCACTACTAAATTTGCACCTTAAGTTAGTTATCCGTAGTTAATTCTGTGCTATTGTATCCTTAAGTCAGACTTCAGCACTGTTGAAACCCTATTGTAGTTGCTATTGAACAAGAGCACCTTTATTCTACACCATCCTCACAAAGTTATAAGAAAGTATATAATTTTACATGTGTTTTAAGAAATGGAAGGGCTTCCCAGAAAGGCCGAAGAAACGGAGAAACACACTATTAGTCAGAGTTGGAAACATATCAAAAAATCTAGTGCAGCCTTACCATAAGCGCAGATAATAGATGGTGAGTGGTGTGCTTGAGTCTGGTGACACTTGCACTTGACCTGTGCAGAGTTACATGTATTACACCATAGTAACATGAAAGGGAAAGTTCACATGGTGCAGCATGATGGTACAGGTATATGCACCACCCAGTTATTATATTAAACTGAGGAGATCAAATGTTTTTCTTGTGTTTGAAAAGTATCTGTAGAAGGTAGAAAATCTTTTTTTTCTTTTTTCTTTTTTTTTTTTTTTTTTTAAAAAAAAAAAAAGTTCATCCATCATATTTTTCAGGCAACTTTTCTCTTGAGAAATGGGCAAACAAATAGCCAGAAGTGAGTGGTGGGGAGAGGAAAGATATATATGAATTCTTTCAAGCAAGGCACATCCTGGAAATACCAAGTTCTTGTACTGGAATGTTATGTTCATGTTTTTCCTGGTGCTGGCAAGGGTGGGGGTAGCAGTCTTGGAAGAAGTCAGTTTACCTGGGAAGGCCTGGGGCCTACCTGAAGAAAACAAAATTCCTTTGAGCAATGCTCTGTCCAGCCATTGTAAATGTTCTCAGAGTTCAAGCACTTCTATAATGGTCATTTGATCATGAGACTGCCTGGCTCTTACACTATTTTAAACCGTTCAGAGGCACAACCAACTGCTACAGTAAAACCTAAATAAATAAATAAATAAAACTGATCACATGCCCAGGCAATACTTACCATGGACTGTACTTATTTTGGCTAAAGATGTACAAGGAAGTTTTAAAAAAAATGCCCCGAAGGGAACAAACGATTAACAAGACAGTTGAAAAAGCAACCACAACACCCTGACTTAAGGGAGCCATTGAAAAAAATAATAATAAAAAAATCCAAATAATTTGATCTCTAACAAAGGAGGGCCTGTCAGGTCAGTAACCCAGAACTGAGGTAATGGTTTCATATAACAATAGCACTTGACGTAGTGTTCATTTTCAACCCACAGTAGTAAAAGTAAAGTTCAACCTAACAGCAGCTGTCAAATACCTTTGCCTAATCCCCCCATAGCTGCTTCGGTACAATTTTGGTGGTGTAATACACGGTATCACCTGACCCCAACAAGGCCAACGCACTGTTAACACTTTGCCCTTGGGAAGCACATGCGCGGGTCAGAGAGGCTACAAACTTCCCCTTAGGTATTTAGGAGAAAGACCTGCTCACGCTCCAGACTGCAACTCTGCTGTACTCTGGGCCACGGGAGTGCGGAAATGTGTTTCTTTCCAAATCATTAAAGCCTGGCATTTCAGAGCTGGGCTCCAGGGAAAATGTCCCTGGCTCTCTGTGCCTTCCCTCCAGTATTTCGAAACATAGATGCTAAGCTTCAGTGCACCTTCTTGCTGGATTTTCAAACAACTTGGTGTTTTGCAGGCTTCAGGATATTATAAATATTGACTATTCTTTTTTTTTTTTTTTTTTTTCTTCCTAACTGTGAGCTGTTCAGGGCATTTCTAGTGCTTGAGTTGTGATGTGCTTTGTGTAGTACAATGGAAAGAGCTGGGTTAACGAAACTTGCATCCCGGCAAAGCCTGAACATAGATCTCTCCGTGGGAAAGGAGCATTGCCTAAGGGTTAAAGAAAGCTATTGGGACATATCTCCCCATCAACCGTGGATTTCTACATCTCTGTTCTTATCTAAATACCACATGCCTTCCCTCTGAAACAGGTATACCCCATGCCCAATAAAACTTGTGGCGTTTTGGTGTCCATTTGCATGAGACAGAAGATGCTTTGGCATGTTGTCCAAGCTGATCAGAAGCCAAGGGACAGCACTGCTATGATATAAAACAACTTGCAAGAAAAAATAAATCCATGCCCATAGCTGTAGCTGGCAGGTGCATAGTGTCTGATCTTCCTACAGGTAGGCAGATAAAAGTTTACAAAGACCTTGTTGTACATGAGCAGAAACTGTGTTTCCATTCTGGTCATTTTTACTACAAATTCTGCTGAGCTCCACTTTCTCTTTACTCATCATCTGTACCTGCAGAGGCTTTCTGTTAACCCATCTCTGAATAATTCCCCTCAAGTCTTCTTTGATGAGACTTTCCACATATTCTAAACTCAGGATGGGAAAAAGAAAGAAGGGATGAGAAATGTCTTCTCTTATCACAACACCGTCAATGTCCTGTGCCTATGCCACCTTCAAGGAAATTCAGATAAAGCTGAAGGATGTGGCCACTTTCTGCATGTCTAGACAATCTGCATAGTTTTCCTTATCCAGGCAGGCAAGTCTGAGACAGTTGAGGCAACAGACTTTGGGGTGAGCTTATAGTTCCTTTCAGTAGCTCTTCACATCTCACCTTAACCTCAGTCTTCTTCTCTTTGGATATTTACTGAGTTTGAACCCTTAGTTAATGGAAACTTCTAAGATTTCACTTGGTATGGAGGACACCCCATATGGGCAAAGCACCAAAGAGTGAAATGTTTCCCAACTCCATTTCAGAACAATTTATCTGGGAATCATTGGCAGATCATTTCAGCTATGATCAGACTTTTCTGACGCCCCATAACAACAAATATTCTTTCCCTGGGGTATCACGTTTTTTATTTAACTCTACATATTTCTCCATTTCTTGGTGTTCTTACACTGAATGACTAAATGATGATAACAATAATAATAGTTTTAATAACAATAATAGAAATCAAACTTTTTTTTTTTTTTCTTTTCTTTGAGGTACAGCATCGTTCCACTTGACTGGCTATAACAGACTCAACTCCTTGAAAGTAATGGAATTACACTGCCAGCACAGTTCACTGGTCTGCCTCATTTTGGAAAATTCATCTCTCTTAATGTCTCAGCCACACTGAATCTCAGAATCAGTTGCTAAGCCATGGGAGCTCAGCGTTGTAACCCAGCAGTCCCAAATCTCAGCTGTGCCCTGAAAGGACCATATACTCAAATTGGCATAATGGGAACAAGGATCTGTTCAACTGTGTGATCTGAGTATTTCTTTGGGAATAAAGTGGAATGTGACGCAATTCAAATCAGAGGGAAATTACCATTTTATGATTTCACTGTGTGTTACTGTATAATAATGCTCAATTTTATTTGATTGATATTTACTATTGGTTGATATTTAAATGATTGCCTTACCCTATGGAGATGTTCTAACAAGGGACACTCAAGATTTCATATTAATTTTACAAATCTGTCCAGTGAAGCAGTGATTTCTTTGTCTGAAAGCCACCTAAGGTTCACAAATCCACCTGTTTAAAAATCCAACCAAAAATTCCTTCCACCTTCCCATATCATAGTTCAGGTATTTATATGACAGAGCTCACAACTAGATACCACTAAATGCTGATAATATTACCATACTAGTTTGAAATAGTCGATTGTCTGTACCTGCTGATAAACACCAACATTTTCATCTGCAAAACATGCTAAAACTTGATACCCAGACTTTAAAACTACAAACTATTGCTTTTCCACACATACGCAAGAAGCAGATGATTTCAGAGGATTTGGATTTTTAACAGGGATACTGCACTAACACATATTCCCCAGGCACAGAGGACTAAGAATTTCCTCAGGCAGACAGCTATCTGGGGACTTTCCCTGCCATGTCTTACACCATGTGCATGCTCTAGGAAAGGAGTCATATTTAGCACAGTACAATTTACCTGCATGATTAACCATCGATGGTGGTTTTGGATGTCTAATCAGATTATATTGGGTTTATGTACAATTTCCTAAGTAGGCCGACTGATAGATTGATCAAGGGTAGATGGGATCTGACAGCAGAATATTATGGCAGAATTCTTCCGGTGATGGATGAGCCCACCTTGACACAAACTCCAAAGCTTCGCCTCTTAGTAATAAATCTCAGCATGAAGTCATCTGTCTCTGACCTGAAGCTCGAAATCAACGACTCAGGATACTGAAGTTTCATCGTCTTTATGAACATTTAAGTTGGCTCAATGGCATAAATACACACCTCCCGCATTCAATCTCTTTAATGGTGGCAGGCTTTATAATGTTGGGGGGGGTTTGTTTGTATGGTTGTTTGTTTTATAAAAGGTAGCGACTCATAATGATTCTCTCACCAGCCAAGGAAATCACTGCTAATAGATTACATTCTGCACAATGCTTAATGAGCCATGATTGGGAAAGGAGATGGGAAATGGCACTTTGGATTGATTTAGCAAGGATTCAGTGAAGGCAATGCCATGACTCCACAAATACCAGTAGGTTTAATGTGGTGTCATAGAATTATATAACAGGCACCTCAGGTAAAACCTACAAAATATCTTGCTGGCTTGGGAGCTTAACTTGCATTTTCAAAGCCTATTTATAGCCAGATTCTGAAATATACAGCTAGTTACCCAGAAGGCTTTTTCAAAGCAAGAGCTTGAGTAACTTTCAGTAGGAGATGATTGGATAGGTTTAAAAAACAAAATGAGATTTTCCCAAGCCCACCTGCAAAATCTCCTGCATCTCTGGAACTCCAAAAATTGAAATATCTCATTCCTTTCTAGTAAACCACAGTATGCACAGAATATTTGATGGCTCGATGTGGTGTTCACACCATCCAAAATTAATAATTTAATTTGCCTGAGATTTAATCCAAACCCATTGAAGATATTGTGGTACTATTTCTTCGTGGGATTTAAGCACCTAATTCTTACCAATTTCAGCAGGAGGTCAAGGTTTAGTTCTTTCAAGGATCCAGGTGCATGAGTCCTCAGATCATGTTTACATGCACTCGTAATGTAAAAATGTGAGGCTGTGTAATAGAAACCCTCTGAGCTCCATGTGCTTGGTAGACATCCTGGGTACCCACTGCAGCTCACTGAATTAATTGAGTAATGCTTTCAGTTGACCTACTGTAGACATTTTCATCTGACGGAGCCAGGAAATGGGGTAGCTAATAGACCATTTTGGAGTATTGTAAGATCACAGCAATCTGATATTTAAGGAGGTTAATATAATACTAATTGGGGCCTAGGTGAAGAGTTCATACAACAGATGAACCCACCTGAATTTTGAGAGCCTGAACAGCCAGATTCTTAACCCACATTCACTACTGCTTTGAGTGTTTTTGCTCTTTAACTAGAAAGGAAAAGAAACATCAGGAGATTGCTGTAATTGACAGCTTTTTCTAACTAACATTCTCGACTGCATCTTCTGGGTTCATGATTGCTGATAACTTACCAATGTCATGGCCAATGAGAAAAATCAACTTGTAGGACCAAATTCACCTCCTGACTGACTCTGGTAGACCTAACTGCACACTCTGAGATTTTAATCCTGCTAAAATCAAATTCTAGAAACTGACAAAGCTGCATTATTGTCAACCCCTGTAGGGAGGCCAGGAAAGTAGGAATAACAGTTAAGATAGCCCTGCGTGAATAATTCATAGGGAATAATTTATTTGATGAATCGACCTTTTTTTTTTTTTTTCCCCTCTCCCTGTCCATGGCCCTGTCCACAAGCAGCCTCTGATTTCCTCTCCTCTGTTGTTACTCAAATTGAAAATATCTACTGAATAATTTCTAAGGATAATTCTTGTTCTGCAAATTTGTCCCTGAGCAGTTCACTATGAACATTCAGTATCTGAAATTCCAGGGCTAGTCAGACACACAGATCTCATGGTGTTATTCCTGTTCTTTGCATAAAGGGCATATACATATGAAACAGTGCATTTTCCACTCTAGCTATTGGAAGTTATAAGCCCTTTAATGTAGTGTTAAGCTCTGTATGGTTCATATTTGATTGTAAGGCCCCAGTTCTGATTCACATGAGATAAATAACATGTATAACGAAAGGAAATAAGGCTTGTTGTCAGGGATTTTCTTATCACCCTGGAGGTACCTCCCAGTCGAATCCACTAGCTGCCCAATGAGACCTTAAGAAAGCCATGAGTGAAGTGGAGAAAAATCAGATTGTAAGTGAAAAAAGGGCAAGCCCTGGCCACTTTCCCAAGCACCTCAGTGAGGAGGGCACACCAATATCTTCACCCCATCCAGAGCTGGCTGAAGTTTTCAGGGCTTGCTCAGCCCTCTGAGTCTGATCCAGGAAAGCTCTGATCCTGCATACAGCACCTTCTTCATATTGCAGAGGAAATACTATGCAAAACTTTGAATTTTCAGTAATGTAAAAGCCTTGCCAGTTATTTTACAGATCCCACTCCATTTCTTGAATGGTTTGGTGCAAAGCAGCTCCTCAATTCCCTTTGAAGCGTGATCATTTGTTTACTTGCTCCACTCATTATGTTCTGCACTCACGTAAAGCGACTACAAGACTGCCTGCACATCGACTTTCAGAATCAGGGGAAAAAAGGGAGCAAGACAGAGTTAAAAGTTTCAGCCATAAAAGCTTTTGACACATCTTTCTGTCTCTTTCCGTCCATGTAATCAATCTTCTAAGTTTCCAGGAGCAGCTGAGATTTTTAAAAACAGCTGTAATCTGTGGTCATTGATGGTGGAGTAGATTGTTTGCCAAACTATTACCATAACTGTCAACCGAAATCAGAAAAATAATCTCATTGTGCTGGACAGATGCCTTTCCTGCATTATTGATATAGTCACTCCAGAGTAATAGAGAAATATAAAGCATTGTTCTATTTACAAAAGGAGATTGGCCAAGTCCTTGAGAGTGAGCAGGAGGGACAGGCACTTAAAGGAAGTGAGATATAGTCAACTCAGTAAAAGTTATGTGTCAGGGTCATGTGGCCTCCATAGTCAGCAGTAGAATCTCAGTTTTCAATAGCTTTTCCTCTCCTTTCTCACTTTCAGATTTAGCTCCATAGCTTAATCTCTGTCTAAATGAGCTTTCCAGGGTTTCAGTGCAGCACCGTGGAATTCACCCAGCTTTTCCCCCTTTCCTCTGGCTGCCAGCATGACAACCCCAAATGCATCTCAGGGACTGCCGCATTTCCAGAATATTCAAAACCACTTCACCTTCACCACATGCCTCTGTGTAGCAAGGATAAATCAGGTCAGTGCTGCCCATTATAATATAATATAAGAGAAATATTTTTGCTTACCATCAAGATACCTCAGAAAACATTTCGCAAAGCAATGTACTAAATATGAGCATTGCAGCAAATCTTTAGGCAGATGGAGCAGCCAGCCTGCATTTAGCCATAGCGCCCACAGAGTCTTTTGCTGTTACAAATGTTTGTATATAGAGAGGGGCCCAATTTTGCCTTGGAATCTGCTACAGTGAACCGATAACCCCAAGATCCCCATTTATAGCACAAATGAATAAATATCTATATATTCAGAGGACTGGAGGTGGGACTGGAGCTTCTATTTTCATTTGAACACCATGCAGGGGTCAGGCACAGTGAAAGTCCCGTGATCAGCTGAGGACAGGATCTGGGAGATACATGGTCTCCTCCTTTTTTTTTTTTTTTTTTTGGAAGGTTTTCTGATTTTAAAAATTACCTCATATCTCACTGCAGGGAAAAGTTTCCCCTCTCATCAGCTTTTGAAAAGACAGAATTGGATTTTTTTTTTTTTTGGTGGAGCAGGAATTATCTATAGAAGTAGCCCTCTATTTAACTTGAAAAGAGAAATTAGCTTTTACAAAATTACAGCAGTATTTAGCTTATTCTTGTTCAAAAGCAGCTATGTGAGATCCTAGCCTCATTTTTGAAGCAACAAAAGTACTTTTCAGCAGCTTAGTGTTTTGAGGCAACACATGGCTTTTTTCTTTCTTTCTTGTGATAAAAACATACAGATGTAATCTTTGTCTCAGTACAAAAAAAAAAAAAGATGGAAATAAAATCAGTTCATCAAATTTGGCATAATGAGAATTATTGTCATGCTATAAAAATAATTTTAATAACACCAACAACAAAATTGCTTTTGCCCCAGTTTTACTGAAATGTCTGTGAAAGAGCCACCCTAGTGAAACAAATGGATTCTCTGGTCTGATGTATGAAATTCAGCAGTACTTGGAGAAAAAACAAAAACAAAAAAAAAAAAAAACACAACCAACAGCAGGGCTAATTGAAGGACAAATTCTTCCTGGTGACTACCAGTCAATAAATAGCTTGGACTCATCATGCAGACTGTAAAAAATATGTAGCTTTCAAATCAGAAAAACTTTTTTGTGAGAAAAATGCCTTCATGCAGAAGGACAGTCTGTAGTCGGGAAATGAATGCATGAGGAACACTTGACACTGCATTTGTCTTGACACACGCTCTTCTGCTCTGAAGTTACTCTCTGGGTACCAAGATGTTCTGAATCCCTTAGCACACAGCATGGACAAGAGGTTTGACCCAAGTCTTTGGTGCATTACACCACCAATTTATACCTATCTCCAGCACACGTGAGTGCACACACGCAGATACCAAGACCAATAGCATTTTTAATTGAAAAGCATAAATTTGGCCTGCTAAATCTATTAACATTATGTTTTAATTAGGAACCCAGCTGCTTCCTGAGATTTTGCAGTCTGGGTTTCAGAACTTTAGCTGTACTGAAAATGAGTCTCAAGTGAGTTGCTTTGAGTCTTTCAGCTCAGCATTTTCACAGACTTTTTGGAAGAGAGATGTTTCAAAAACTTTCCACAGCAGACACACAAATCCTCCTGTCCTTGGTTTGCCTCATGGAAAGCAAAGCTATCCCCCCTCATCTTCACATGCTTCTTAAATCCAGATGAAGTTTTTCCATCCTTAAAGAGTAGTTAAAGTCCACTACTGGTCTTAAACATACTTCTTGGAGAGGATCAAATGGGACTAAATTACAAGATGTTTTTGCCACCCAGAAACATCCCTTCCCTACTGCAGAGAGTGCGGTTAATTAATTAGACTTCCTGGTAAGTAATGTCACTTATTTTCTTTTGTCAAGTACCTGAGAGTTAAATTCAGGGAGAAGCCTGCCAGATTTAAGGACCCCGTCCCGGGGCTCAGAGAAGTCAAGCAATAAATGTGTCCTTTTCTTGGAACAGTTATTTAATCAGATCACACATTAATGAACTTCAGGGCACTCCAGCAGTCACTCCTGCTAGGTTTGCATTGCCACTGCTAGCCAGAGGAGCACTTAACTGAGAAAACACTGTGCTGGTGATGGTGCACAGTCACTTAAGAGCGAGGCATCCTCCCAAAGCACCAAAGTTTTTCCAGCCTTCATATAAGGCTACCTTTTATGATTTTTTCTTTCTTTCCTTCCTTTTCCAACCCAGTGCCACTTTCAGAGCCTGGTACCCATATATCTACCTATGATTCCAACCCATGGAAAAGTTATGAGAGAAGGAAGCAAAGCAAAGTCAAGTAAGATAGCAATGCATGTCATCTCATGTGCTGGTAGGAGGACAGAGAAGCCCTGGTTTCAGCTGTATACACTATTCATCACAGACACAGTTCCTGGCTTTGCTCTTATTTGGATGCCCAGGTTTTCTCAGCATTACCCTCTGAGGGCAGAGGAATTAGCTATCTGATGCCCTTTTCTATCCAACTGAAAAGGGAAAGCTGGCATAGGATGTCTTTCTCTTCAGCTTTACATCAGCTACTCAGAAAAACTTTCCAAATAGCTCAACTCATGACTTAAGTTTATTTTATCAATCTAGCTTTGATTCACTGATAATAAACATGTCAGTCAGGACACTTCATGACTTTTTTTTTTTTTTTTACCTCTGTCTTGCTCTGAAGTCCCAGCTGCTCAGTCCTGCAGTTTGCCAGTGCTGAGGCTGGGGAAACTTTGTATATCTATGAAGCCTACAGCAATATCAAAACAGGCCTGGGGAAAACTGGGGACTGGAAGAGGCACTGAGTAAGGTCTTGGGTTCCAACAGCTGTTTCCAAACCTCAGTGACAAAGCTTTGAGTTAGGGCACTGAAAATGTCTGAAGCTTGCTTAAGTTAAAAGAAGAAGAAAAAAAAAAGCCCTGCTGATTTGAGAGTGCTTGGAGGGCGGGCCTATGTTACACATTTATTGCCATGCAGCTGAGATTCCCTCCTGATAGCACTCCTCTTTCTCCCTTCTCCCAAAGGGCTGCTCTGCCACCTTATCTCAAGTCTTTTTTGGCTTGTTTACTAAATCTTCAGTCTGCCCGCTCAGGGTTAAGTACCCTCAACTTCGGTATGATCCTCCACCACGTGCTTAGGTTCTAGGGTTGACTCATAAGTAGAAGAGTCCTTAAGCCTCAACAAGCAGATTGAAAACTCAGTAAACAAGTTGAAGAAAAGAAACTTAAGAAGTCTAAGTCTCCAGCCACATAGGCATGAAAAGCATTTTATATAATATGTATTTACAAGGAAGTTTTCAGTGACTTGTGATGATTTACAGTATGTATGTTTTATATCTTTTACATTTTTACCCTTCCTAGTCAAAAATAGGTTTATTGTGTACCAGTTTGTCCATATTTAACTCCATAATCTTACTAGTTAAATACTGAGAACTACTCTGTAGAAATGCCTTTTTTTCCCCAAAAAAAGAACAAATGGCAAGGAAAGTTAAGTGAATTCTTTTCAAAAATGCCTTTCTGCAACCTATCAATATAAATGTTCCAGAGGTATATTGGATATAAACTTACATAATCCTGTGTATAAGTAGAGTTTCCATGGAAACCGTTTATTTGACAAAGAACAACATTGCTCTAGGTTATTTGTAACTCACACCTGGTCAAGTCCAGCTCAGGACCAGGAGGTGACTCTGACAACACCAAGGGAATCGACTTGGCTGATTTCAGTTTCTCAGCCAGAACAGAAGGTGCCCAGTAATGTTCTTTCATTATCCACAAATGAAGACAATAGCTATGAAACAGTTTAGGTAATCTGGCCCCTGGAAGCATCCAAATGCCAGCCTATCTGCCTGCCCCCTTTCAGGGATCCTTCTGGTTATGGTAAGTATTTCTGTAAAAGGGAGTGAGTGGGCAAAGTCTCAGTTCTCCATAAGTGAGCATGCATACCCCGCATGCTGCAGGTTTTCCCTCGAGTGTAAGCTGCTCTTCCAATAAATGCTGTTTCGACAGCAGTGTTGCAGCTTGCCAGGAACTGCTCCCAGTACAGGGCGCCTGCATCTGTGCATCTGCAAAGGCATCTGCAGATTTGCAGTCCTAATTCTCACACCATTCATTTTCCCTTCTTTTACTCAATTCTTCCAGACAAAAGGGGAGGGGGAGAAGAGAGAAGAGTCCAGTCTGACCTTCCTCCTACCTCCGGAAACACTCCAATAACAGCAGCTGTAAACTGTAGCTGGGTTTCTAGCTGACAGCAGCTGGGAGTCAACATCAGCCCATCTTATCCACTTCAGAAATGATCCCTAGCTGATTGGACAAATATTTCCTATTTATCAGTTTCTCTCCCCTCCTGGATAATTCTAGGGTTAATCCACCACACTACCTTCTCAGCCCAGCCCCGTGATATTGACACTTAAGAAACACAGAGCTGTTTATATTTCATTGGAGAGCTCATACTATCAATTTTCACATTAGTGAGTCCAGCTATTGCTCTCTTCTATCGGGATCTATTGAGTGGTGGCAGTAGAGATATCCGCTGTAGTGAAGGAAAAAAAAATACTTAGCTGTCTGATGAAATGTTTTAAATGCATAGGGTTCACCTTGGGGTTGGCTGCTGCTCAGATTTTATCCATTAATAACACGCAGGGCTGCCACACTACTCTCCAGGGCTGATAGGAAAAATAGTACCACTTACAGATCCCCTGGTTTGCCTCGGGGAGAGTGAACCAAATGCAGCACATATCATACATTTTTGGGGCTGAAATTTACTCCACAAGAAGAAAAAAAACCGCAAACATTCTTATATTAAGAAACAAAACCCAACCCTATTCCTGCAGCATAGACTAAGGGAAGTTGCCATGTAGGCCAGTAGTTGCAGACCTCAAGTGTTTTGCTTAGGCTACGAAATGCCTCTGGGCAAAACAGGGGTAAGATTTCAGAGTAAAGGGCCTTTTTTTTTTTTTTTTTTTTAAGCTTACTGCCCTTCAGGTTGACATTTCACCCAGCAGGGAGAAGAATCTGAATTGTTACAAGGAGCCAAGAGCAAAAGAGTGGACTCTCAGTTGGCCGTCATCCTTCCAGCAAAAATGTCTCATTTATTTATATTCTTTTTTTTCCCCTACCATTGAAACAATTCACAGGAAAATGATCATCAGAATAAGAATTGTTAACTGATTAGATTATTGTCAGCATTCAGTACAAGAACACAGCCAAGTGCTTAAGGGTAAGTATTATTTTCATCTAGTGATGAAGCTAAGAAAGGATTCTGCACCCAATTCCCTGTACATTAATGATCTGAAGATATTTGGGTTGGGTTGCATTGTTTTTCCCTCTCTTTCAAAGTGAGCCACAGAGCTCTTTGCTGCCAGGAAGTGTTATTTAAGAATATGAGTTTCTTTTGTAAAGGGAAAGGCATAATTAGATGTTAAGAGCTGATTATTGTATTGTTCTCCACAGAGATTTGCAAAAGGAACTGCATTTGAAGAAAGAAGGGAAAGTATGTATTGTGCTTAGAAAGTGAGAGGTATCTGGCATAAGTATTCTTTGTCTCCATATCTGAAAACTTCTCAGAAGAGATGAGAAGTACCCCAACTTCCCACAGCACTCTGAGGATACAGCTTTTGCTGCAAGCAGCCCATTTACCTACAGTACCTGCTGGTATAACCTGGCACTAGAGTTCCCACCCCAAGGACCAACAAAATCAACATCTCCTCAAATAGTAATCACTCAAAATAGAAAAGCATGTGCTTTTTTTTTGTTCTTGTTTTGTAAGGAGCTTCGTGAAACAAGCCAAACTTGTATCCATGCAATGTTTGTACTACTCCAGCCCCAAAGAGCCATTGTACCTCATGCTCCTCCCTTAGGCCCTCAGAGAAGCAAGATATTTCTAACAGGCAGCTCTCTGAGAAAAATTTGTAAGCAATAAGTGTGAACAAGGACCTGTCTAACTCATCCAAACTTAGTAAGAGATTTAGGGTAGGCATGTTGCACTCAGAAGAGCACTGAGCTACAAGTACCTCTCTGTTCTGTGCCATACCACAGGGTACATATGCTATTCAGGCTTCTATTCCACCCACCAAAATATTTGAAATAAAGTTGTCAAACCTCATGATTTTCTCTGGAGAATCCTGGAACAGTCCTCAGCAGATTATTCAACCAACAGAGGCCTTCGGCTACTGCTGACCTCCGTTTGTTTTCCAGCAGATGCATCTGTGAGAGGATGATAAACTTATTTGAGCATTAACTTCTTTATTACTCTTCTCACCAAGTGAGAATTGCTTCACCCCTACTTAACACCTCCTGGAGCCACAGAGACATTGCCTCCTCAGAACTGCCTCTTCCTGCTGCTGCTTCTTCCTCCTTAGTCTCCACTATGTCTCTAGGTTATGGAGTTCATCTGAAATACAGCTCAAGTCTCAGCCAGAAAAATAAATAAATAAATATAAATGATGCTACCTATGCTTTAAGAGCTGGCATGACAACCTGGCCATCCCAGCAAGACTTCAGCCTTACACCAGCTTATTTCACCTCTGCTTCTGGAATCTACACTAGCTGTGAAGAGCTGGGAATCACTGTAGTTTTAAACAGCTGGACTTCTTTCTAGCAGTTCTAAGGAAATTTACCCTCTTCTTTTAGGAAATAAAGTAAAGAATTTAGCTAG
This sequence comes from Oxyura jamaicensis, assembly GCF_011077185.1. Lineage (NCBI taxonomy): Eukaryota > Metazoa > Chordata > Aves > Anseriformes > Anatidae > Oxyura > Oxyura jamaicensis. The sequence goes on from NC_048902.1 coordinate 16,204,883, forward strand.
GATTATGTGTTATATCCTGATCACTGTATCCTTATCATTTTCCAAGTCTCTTCAAGGTATCTCATTACAGAATTCTTTAAGGCCCATTTTAAAGCTGATTAAGTGATTTTTCTCCTACCAGGAGTTTGTTCCAAATCTTCCCAGATATCATGCTAAAAAAGTTCTAATCCTCAAAATACAGGATTGTGTAAAAGCAAAGCAACACCTAAATCTTTCCAGTCTATTTTATATTGCTACCTATAAACCACACCCTATAGCACCTAAATATCTGCATCTAAGCTACATATATGGGCATAAAGAGGAAAGAATGGTAAAAAAACAAACACAAAACAAAACAAAACAAAACAAAAAACACCTCAGCCTCCCTAACCCCAAGCAAAATGATACCCATACCACACACTCACCCTTTTATAGCTCCTTTCCCTGCCCTCTTTTACGCTCTGTGAACCCACAGCTTCACATGGAGAGGAAATCAATCAATCAATTAATTAATCAATTAACCCCTTACATACAAGAAATAAGGCAGTTTCATATTTTATCATACTTTTGTGAAAAATGAACTGCTACACAACCAGAGAAGTTCTTGGAGAAAAAGGCTGAGCTGACACCACCCCTGATTTGGGGACAGGTGTCACAGTCTTTTAATCTGCAGTAACAGCCTTTGGCTGTATCACAATTAACACACTCCTTGTGCCAAAGTGTAACGAATTTGTGTGTTCTCCATGGACCTGCTTGCAGTCTGAGGTGAGAACTAATGAATTGTCGGGGCTACACAAGGAAGACAAGGACATGGAAGCAGAGGGGAAGAATAAGAATACAAGCATCTGCGTGCAGAGGACAAATCTCTCTCATGTTAGGCAGACACTTTTAAAGGCATTGGCAACTGAGCCATCCCTTTCCCTGCAATCACTCTGTTTAGTTAGGACTGAACCCAAAGGCAGTTTGTACAGGACTTTGTTTGAACACATCCCTTCAGTTTATTGTTTTTGTTTTGTTTTGGTTTGTTTTTTTCCTTCTATGCATCCTCATCCTTCATGGTTGATTTAGATTATGATGTAAACTAACCGAACATGACACAGCTGCTCTCTTCAATAACCAAGGAGATGCCGGCTGCCACTCACCCTGGCATGCTGGTGATTCACAGCAGGGCCTACTGGGCTTATGGGGGCCCTCTTTTTCTGGCATCTGTCTATACCATCCTCATGCAGTTTGCTGAAACAAAACCAATGATGTTAGCAGCATATGGGCAGCCAGAATAGGGGTCATTTACCTTATTTGCCAACAAAGTAGAGGACAAGGCCCAGTGGAACAGCAATAGATTGAGAAGAACTGGCGGCACAGCAGCAGAAGAGGAAACTGTGAGCAGGAAGAATCCCAGGAGTCACCTCTGCCCATACATCCCTTTCCTTTGAAATGTTTAGTTTATGAGGCCTGTACAAACTATTTGGTTTTAAATTCTATGAGTTTTGATCAGCTGAACTGCCTCTGCCAAGCCAAACTCATATGGTGAAAATGGACACCCCACCTCGGATATGAAGGCCAACTCCAAAGTTTGCTGAAAGCCGAGAAAGATTTTGTTGACAATCAAATTCATGAAAGAGCTAACAAAAAAAAAAAAAAAAAAAAAAATCACTTCCATCTGTGTACGCTTTGACTAATACAGGCTTGGCCTGACACTGGAGAAGCCAAAAATCTGTCAGGGATTTGATCTAATTGTACATCTAACCTGACCAGAAGTAAGAATAATTGGAAACCTCTCAAGTAGATTGTTCTTCGTAACTTACCGGGACAAGCCACACACCATCAGCTTGCACAACCCAACTTCTGCGAACAAAAGCAGTCTGGATAATTTTGGAGAAGACACCAAGCATTCAGACTTACAGATTAGCTTTCTCTGTCACTGCCAGAAAAAAAATTAGGAACTTATTTCTGCTGCGTAATACCTCTAGGCATAAGGTTACAGCAGTGGACATGTTTTAACATATAGGCTATGCTAAAACAAAGAACTTGATGAAGGTGGTTAGTGGAGAAAAATAACTCTAAACAGAATGTCTGCATAAACCAAGGATGACAAATCTGCTGTTACATGAAAACATAGGTATATGGCACCATGAATTTAAAAGGTGCCTCACATAGTAGACATAGTTCAAGTATTTATTATGACTCTGGTTCATGAAAAATGTCCCCCCCCTTTTTTTTTTTTAGTAATTTTTGCCTGCAAAATTAAACTTGCTCATTGTACTTGTATTCATAATATGCAAATATTCTACAAAATGCTACCTCTCTTTCTATAACTGTATAAATGCTTATTTAAGTTTCTAGTCTCTTCCCTGTGTAGTTCTTCTTGTATCTGAGAACATATGTATTTTTATAAAACCCTCAATTTTGGGAGTTCACTGCTTCCTAAAATTGTTTAGGATTATAGCCTCAGACAGCACTATTTTTACTTTACAGTTTTACCAAAATCTTTGTGTTTTAAAAATTATTTTCTTTGTTGTTTATTTGTTATAAAATTAATATTAAAAGGGGGACATGCAATTTTATATCTAGCTCAAGTTTATTGAAATATAACCACAGGACAAAAAAAAATCACAATCAGACTTTTTAGTGTTTTGTAAATTATATCAGGAATATACATTAAAATGCCTTCTCAAACTGTATGTCTCAGTCTGCAACAAAGTGTCTGTACCTCTTGATTGAGTAAAATGTTTAACAAATACCTTTAGTGTTTTAAATAAAACAAACAAATTGCATATAAGTATGAAAAGTAAAAATGTTGTAAATAAGGGAGATTTTTTTTTTTTTTTTTTTTTTTTCCCTCACAGCTTAAAGCTCCGCTTTCTAACTTAGATGCATAAAGATTTTATTTTTATTTTTTTGTCAGCTTCAGCACAGAGAAACATTAAAATTCATCTCACCCCAAACCTTTGTCGGGAAAAAAAGATGTTAAATATCAGCAAATGGATCTGATAAGCTGCAGACTATTTCTGCTGTCAGAGAATGACTGTAGGACAAAAACACATGTTCAGGATTTGACATCCCTTGGCATCTTGTAAATAGCCTGCATGAATCCACACCTAAAAACTGCCAACACAAGCAAAATTGTGCCCAAGTTTCTTGTAAGTTAAGCAAGCAAAGCAGAGACATGAAACGTGGTTGGATTGAATATAGAAACCTAAAGACCCCCAAAACTGACCTTGAGATCATTTTAGCGAAAGATCTTCTCTGCACTTTTGCAGCGCCAGCCTGATTTTCTCTTTATAAAGAGCTCTGTCATTTGTGTACACGTGTGTATGTGTGAGCGTGCAGGACTGTGTAATAAACACTTTATTAGGGGAAAAAAAGAAAAAAAAAAAAAAAAAAAGAGAGAACTTTCCATAGAAGAATTAAAAGCAAAAAGAACTGCTGAGTAATACAAAATAGACCCCCCCCCTTTTTTGTAAGGTTTCATTCCTTAGAAGAAATGTGAAGTAATCCCTTGGCCTGGATTTCTAACACTTCAACTCCACCCCCTCACTGAAAGAAAAACTTTTTTTGTGATTTGTGATTCAAAAGAGATCGTTGTCTGGATGGCTTTTTTTTTTTTCTTTTTTTTTTTTTTATTTTTTTTTGGTTTCTTTTTCTCCCATTTTGTTAAAAAGTATATAAAGAAGGAAAGAAGGGATATTTATGAAGGGGAGGAGGTGATCTGCTTCAAAAACTGATTTCTTCTGATACAGCATCAGGTTTTGCACTGCCAGATACAGGAAGAGGTGACTTTTTTTCTTTTATTTTCTTTTTTCTCCAATGCCCTTTCCCCCAGTCCTTTTATTTATTTCTATCTTTAAAATTTCTAGATCCTTTACAGAGATATTGTTCTTCCTTTCTTGGATTCAGGTTTGCCCACTGCCAGCAGGGGAATATTGAAGCTGCTGGACCCAACAGAGCAAACTACATTCTCCAGAAAGTCAGGGGGTTGTCTCCGCATTTTAGGAATTAATGTTTTTGGACTATCATATAAATAGTGATGGCATCTACAGGAAACTACATGCTGTGGTGTGAGACATTACAATTGTGTTTATCCAATTCACCCAGCTGAGAGTACTTTCCAAACTTTCCCAAGGCAAATTCTGTTTTCAGGTCTCCTTTATAAAGGATTAACGTCTCTGTTGTCCATGTTGGCTTTAGTCTTTTAGTGTAGGGCCAAAAGGACTGGGAAGCTGGTCCCACTGTCAGTCTGTCTGGAGCAGTGGTGCAAGCATACATGGACACTAGGCTCCTTCAAGCCTAACGATGAAAAGGGAAAAGGGTCTTTGCAACTGAGAAATATTACTGAGAATTGAAGTGATATGTGCCAGGACACGGTCAGGCCAACATCAGGAAGGTGATTCTCTCCAAAGAACATAGAACAATTGGCAGCATGCCTCCTCCCCTCCTCCTCCTCTGAAGCACCCCTGGAGTCAGGATGCTGCCTTTAATGACTCAGTAGTCTGCTTAGCTGTGACAGATCTTGTATTTCTGGAGAGAATCAATATAAACACTTTCTTTTGTCTTTCCTTTTTTTTTTTTTTTTTTTTTTTTTTTTTTTTTTTTTTTTTTTTTT
>NC_048902.1:16209564-16216473 GCF_011077185.1 Oxyura jamaicensis
TTTTTTTTTTTTTTTTTTTTTTTTTTAATCTTTTTGGCAAGCTCTGGAAAAAGGCTTGTTTCCTGGCAGGAGAAAAAGCCAGCCTTGGCTTCAAGCAGCCACTGACAATTCCCAGCATATGGTAAGAGAGGGAGCTTCCGCCTACCCCATCAGGTAAGTGCCATCTTCCTCACTACTGCAATGATCGATGTCATGCTTGGAGAGCGCTGGCTGCTGGGAGAGGAGCCAAGCAGCCAACTGGCCAATACAAGGGAACAGGTCAGGGTGGACAAGGCCTCTGGGTGAGGAAGCCATGCTAGCATAAGCATGCAACCAGGAAATGTGATGTCTTGATATACCGTCATGTGCTTTGGGTTTCTGGCTCCAAAGCCCAGTCTGAAAGATTTACATTGCTTATGTTTGTGTTTAAGTCCCTTTGTAGGGTGTGCTGGAGTTTTTTTGCACAGGCCTTTCAGCAAATAGAGAATTGCTTGCATGCCATTCCCTCTCTCCTTTTTCTTCACTTTATTTTCTCTTCTTGTGTCTTTTCACATTGTTTTTATAATGAGTTATTCTTTGGCTAGAGGAAGACCTGATCCCACATTCATTCCAGTTCTACTCATGGACTCCCCATTATTTTGGAGTAGTTCTACTGCAGAGGCAAGCACTAAGGCAGATTCCTTAGGGTAGGCACAATTTTTCCCTGTTTAGTCTGGGGAATGGTTCCACCCCAGCTTGGCCTCAGGTCCTCCTTCCCAAACTTTTTCTTGCACGGTGCTCAGCAGCCTCACATGGAGGTTTGGATGTTTCAGAGCTGCATGTTGAGGGCTGCATGTGGCTGTAATCTGCCTGGGAGGGGGACAAGGTCCTGTACTGTGGTCCCACCCTCCTCATGGGGCAGGGGACAGTGCCAAGAGCAGGTGGAGCCCCCTTTACCTTTCCACAGGACAGGCTTGCTCTGCCTCCATAAGGCAGGTCCGCTCCCAGACTCCCAGTGCAGATAAGCACCTTCAAGACCCCACTGAGCCATTAAGACCAGGTCCTCAGCTGTAAATCAGAGCAACTCCATAACATTTTTCCCCCTCACCTGAGCCCTGACCTAAAGGGACCACATCTCGTGGAAAGAAGGTAATTCATTCTGCATGCTCACTCAATCCATAGACCCTTGGCCAAGGATGCTTATTATTGCTAACCAGGGTGCTGTTTTTTATCATAGTGGCAGGGCTAAGAGAGTCCTAACTCATTTCACATAGAGCTCTTAATACCCATTAGCTGGTAAAAAGTTTTGGTGTGGACCAAACTGAGCTGTTCTCCATTTATCCTAATGAGGACTATGCACCTTTTAGCTCATTCTCCAACACAGAAATAAACTGTCAGTGACTTCTCTTCTGCCACAGATTGATCTAATACAACTGCCTCAGCGCACTTTGCTTGTGCAGACAGTTCCAGTGCACATTACTGTCATTTCTGATGCCCTAAAAGCTGCTGCCTTCTCCCTCCCATGCTCTTAAATGCCTTAAATGCTCTTAAAAACTGTGGTGACACTTTTACGGGTGATGGGGCAAGGGTCACATGCTGAATCTTTGCATGCTAAGAGATGCAAACAGCAGATTCCTATCTCTTAGAGGAAAGTGAGGTCTTATTTCCTTTGTCAATAGGTTCCTTGTTTGTGCCTCTTTATTACAAAACAACAACAACAACAACAAAAAGAAAAAAAAAAAAGAAAGACGCAACCTGTCTTCAATTGAATTTGAGGATTTCTGATTGCCAGGATAAAGAATAGCCCAAGCAACCATGGTGCAAGCGTCTCTGTCTGCTATGTGAAATCAAGCTACAGAGGAAATGTAATACAGGGGGTTCCTTTCTAGAATCCGTTGGAAAACACTAAGCTGAGCCTTGCCTATGCCAGACATTGCCTGAGTGCCAGCAATGACCCAAAGTATTGCAGAGTGGCAAATGAGTAGGACTATGCCCATAATTTCATCCACCTTCACTATCAGGTAGCAGTGGGTGCCAGGTAAAAGTGAAGAGAAAAAAACAAACAGACAAACAAACAAATGCAACTTATTTGCAACTGCCTGCATTTGTGGTGAATTGATTTTGTGCCCCTGCACTTCAGACACATGCATGTTCATCCTGCACAAGTATTTTAAAGGGTTGATCAAAACCCAAAATATAATTCTTAGAGGAAATGTTTCAGTTTGGCCACTCTTCCAATCCCAAAATTCTGGGTAAAGTATTTGTTTTAGAGAGGCTGCCATGAATTATTAACTTTTTATTTTCTGAAATTTTAAAAGTGACTTTCAAATTTTGAGTGTAAGGTATTTCATTTTTATGCTATTTGATTGTTTTAACTTATTCTGTGATTCACAAGTAGAAATGTTTTATAGCATGACAAGAGGCATATACTTTCAGAAAAGTAGAAAAGCTACTGTAGTGATGCTAAATAATAAATAAGCCTTTTGATTTTGAAGTAAATTAAATAAGATAAATATTTCCAGAATTACAGTTTTAATGTACTACTAATCCTATTGGCAGAACATGAAACATTTACTATTAGACTGAAAAAAACAGGGTCAGTATTTAAAACAAACAAATTCTATCCCATCATGATTCTACACAAAATGTCCACTTAGTCTAATTAACTACAGCTCCTGAGCATCGGTGAGTGGATTTTCACATTTAACAAGTCCTGTGAAGTTCAGCAAGAATGATTATTTCTTTTGAATGGCCACGCTTATAGAATATTACTGCCCATCATACGGTATTCATTACTTCTTGGTTTCAAATGTCTGTCATCCACACAGGGAACAGGAATGATTCCATATGACTTAGGTGACAAATCATAAAATATAAAAAATGAATAGCTAACAGCTGTTGGGACTTTTCCTGCTGAAAACTGTTTCCTTCAAGTTAATACTTCCTCATGCTCCTAATTTTCTAAAAATGGCAATCCAGATGTTTCAGCTGCAAAGTACAGGTATCTACAACACTACTACCATCTATGGAGAGTTCACAAAAGGGCTTCTCTTCTATTCTTCTTCTTTTCTTTTTTTCCCTCTCTCTCTTTTTATTTTTTTTTCCCTTTGCTTCAACAAGAGTAAAACTTGAACACAGCCAGGTGTTTTCACTTCAGAGGCTCCAATGGCAACAACAACTCCAGTGCTTGGAAGCTAACAAATTTGTTGTGTCACAATTGATAATCAACTCTAGTAAAAGAATGTCCAAATCAATTGAGCTTTAGCAAGGGCAAACTGACTGGACACAGCCAGGCTCCCAGCAAAAGTAGGCCAAGCTTGATAAATTTGCCCTTATTATAGCTATTGATGTTTAAATTTCTTCAGGGATGTTGTTACATGGGTGCCTAGTGGTGACAGAGGTACGGTGACCTCCTTCGATCCTTAATCTACACCTGTTAGTTGGCTCCCTAGTTGCTTGTGAGTATACTCAAGCTTAAAGGTTAACAAAAGAAAAACAGGCCAAGTTTACGCGACTGCAGCAACGGATCAATGCAGAGTAAATAACCTTCTCTGTCTTATTTCCCCAAGCATTATTGATCCGAGTTCTTTGTTCTTTGTCATGTTTCTGTCTTCTAATCCCAGGGGACACTAAACGATCGGCTCATATTGGACATGTTAACTGGCACATTATGACAGCTACCATTTTGTCACTCAATGTGGTGCTATATATAAAGAACCCTCCGTTCAGGGTTTTCTAAGCTGTTCTATCCAAAACGAGCCTGCTTTTTTCCTTTGGCTTCCTTTGTTTGTTCACCCTCTGCCCCTTAGGTATTTTTTCTAGAGGTCTGCAGTAACACTAAACTTATTTTATTTTATTTTATTTTATTTTATTTTATTTTATTTTATTATTATTAATAATTTTTGCTCCTAAAATTCCCCCATCCTTAAAGATGGACAATAACCCAACAGTTAAAAATAATAGACACTTTTGCAGCATTCAGTGCTCGGCAGGAGTTTCAGGCAGCAGCAAATGCTGGTATCAATTCCGACCTGTCGGGGCTTGTTGTTTTTTATTTAGGAACAGGAGCCCTTTCCTTTCATTATCAAGGTTACATTTAAAGGATATTGCACTTTCTTAAGTGTTCTCAATGGATTTCTATGGGATATTACAGATATCACTCTAGCCATACTGAGCCCAAGCTCTGTCTTTCAGCTGTGCAGATGCTCCAAGTGCCTTAGCAACTCTATAAACTTGCAGATTTGTGGTGGAAGTCTGTGTTCACCAGGAGACTATTGGATTTCTAACAAAATTAATTGGATTTCCTTCCTTATGAATGCTCCCTCTACAAGCCTATCTCTGAATAAAGACTTACCAATAATAACTCCAGGAATTATAAAGATTTAAAAGAGAGAGAGAGAAAAGAAGTGAATTTGGAAGGCATGAAAACCTACCATTGCTTATTTAGCCTTCCTCACACTTTATCTAGGGCACAGAAAAAGGCTATTTTAAAAGAAAAAGCTTTTTCCTCCTGTGCCAAAAAACTCTCAGTGAAGGATCCAATCACTGGAGTAAGCATCGTGTGCCTGTCACAGCAATGGAGAGTCCTTCCGTCTGAGTAGTATCACAGGCATTTAACACCACGAAATTCAAAAGACATTTGTTAAGCAACAGCGCTATATAGGTAGAAAAAGTAGAACTGCATTTTAAAATCAAAGAGATTTGATAGTCAGAAGGTAAATTCCAGCCTGTTTCATTATGTATAGCATTTCACTGTATTAGCCATCACTAATCACCAAACAAATATACCCTGTCCAGTGGACAATAATAGCATTATTACTTTCCTGCCACAGAATCTTATCTTTCTGTAAGTCACGGCTGAGTCAATCTGTTCTTTGAACAGGTATTTTTGTTAATGCTAAGGAATCCAGGGGAAAAAGCTGCTGTATATTTCAACTGAATTTCAAGTTCCTTCACGTCTCCATAGCTGATAATTAAACCAACTGACCTGCTTCTGCATTGAAGCCTGCAGGAAATTAAGCAGATAATACTCATTAGGTAGATAGGCTTTGGGGGATAGTTTATTAAAAGAAAAAGAAAGAGCCCCCAACCAAACAAATAACACTGAACTATGAATCTCAGAGCAGTCTCATTACTTGGCTCCAGGGCTTTCTCCCTTTTTTCCACCTATGGCAGAGTTTGGAGAAGTCTTAAAAGCAACTTTTGAAATGGGGACCAAAAAAAAACCACATTTGCAGGATTTGTCCCAGTTAAACTCAATCATTCAAGCCTAAAACCCAGCCCAAATATTTATTTTAAAAGTAGAAATTGATTATTCCAATATTCACCTTTAAAACCTTTAAAAGATGGCAAGCTTGTACTTTTTTTTTTTTTTTCCTAATTCAAACCATTAAAATATGCAAAAACAAGTGGAATATGGTGTGATGTGTGTCCAGAGAACCCTCTTATTTGTTTTGATTTTTTTTCCTTTTGATATGCCGAAAATATATCCCTAAAAGATATTTTAATGTCTGTAAAATATTTGCAATTTTTGGACTTTCTGATAAACTGAAAAAGCCAGGGATCATCCAGATTTAACAGTCAATTCATTCACTATTTGTCTTTCCTGTTGTAAACACTTTGGGGCAAAGACCATGTATTTTAATCTCTTTAGATGGTGCCTAAAACATCACAATAAAATCTAATTATTAATAAAACTGACATGTAAATGTGAGAGAGATTTGTATATGGGCAGTATGTCTTATGGCACTGGAACATCTTCATCCATATTTCCAGGCAACATTTATATTATGACGTGTGGCACAAAAAGATCAAATATGTGAGGAGTGATGACATTGCTACCCTTAAAGGGTCAGCTGTCTACAAAAAGGACATATATACATTGTCCAAAAATCCAGAAGAATATTCAGATTGGTTAAATAAATTAAAAAAAAAAAAAATGTTTTCCTAAGTGATGTACACAAGTATTTCCTTTCACAAAACTCCATTTTCACTATCCAGCAGGTGTCAAACAACTTCTCTGTTTTGATTTTAGATGCTGTTATCGGGGTTTTGATTTCCACGCATTATGAGCCCAGTTAACTTCTGCTCCACACTAGGGCATTCTGTGAAGTGATGCCACTTGCTGACATCATTATGTTAAAAATATTGCATGGTGGCACATGTGTAGTGAAAAATAATAGTGCAAAAAATAAAATTACATTTCTACGGTGCAAAGCCAACTATGGAAAGCTCCCAGTATGTTTGCAGTACATATTGAAAAGAGACAGCCCAAACCCTCTGTTGTGAGAGAAAAGTTATATTTCACTGTATTATTTTTATGTGGCTATAAAATACTATACAAAAATACCTCCTAAATTATGTCTTGTTTATTTATTAATTTAGTTTTTTTTAGCTCACGCAAGATGATGCAGTTGAATTTGCCAGACTTTCATTTTCCTGATCCTGAATTCAGTCTCAAGAGGGTGGACAGATCTCAGCCAAGGAGCTAGATCCCAATATTTAGAGTTTTAGCTCTTTGCCCCTTTTTAGGTGTGGATCAGCACCTACAAAACTGCTAGCTGTGGAGGTAGGCTCTTTAAAGCATACCATGATTAACATTTGAAGCCAGCTTTTCTAAAGGTGTTTCAGTGGGAGGTTTTGTTTTGCTTTCTTTTGTTGTTTTCTCAACCTGGCCTTTGCCCCTTTACAGTGCACTCTTATGCTCCAAGTACGGAACATCAGCCAATTCTACAGTTTCAATACCATTTGTGCCTTGATAGGGCAGCGGTAATATTCTGTGAAATCTTTGGGGAATATGACTTACCAGCCTGGATTCAGTTTTATAAAGGGACAAGTCTCACTAACTGTAAAAAATCTCACAAAACTGGTTAATAGACTGGAGGCAAAGTGTTCAGCTAAGTAAAGCCTGGGAAAAAAAAAAAAAAAAAAAAAAAAAAAAAAAAAAAAAAA
>NC_048902.1:16216573-16221088 GCF_011077185.1 Oxyura jamaicensis
TTTCAAAAAAAAAAAAAAAAATCTTGAGAAAAGCTTGGAAGATTCTTTGTTCCCTTCAGGAAGTGCTGGGTAGTTCTGCTGACCTTGAAGGTGTTGATTTCAGGGTTTTCCACTTGTAAGTGGATCATTAGGTAAATGACCAAAGAAACAGTGTCAGAAGCTCTCAGACTTGTCAGGAAAGATACTTTACTTCTTCCCATTGGAACCAACTGTGTCCAGTACCATAGAACACACCTCTGATTTTTCTACTTGAAATAATGAGACATTGTCACAAGTCCTCAGCTAGGTAAAGCTGACATTATTCCTTTGGTTTTCATAGACTTATGCTGATTTAGCTGGACAATTGATCCAGGGTCTGAGCTTTATATACTAAGATAAACTTTTTCTGGAGTGTGTATAAGTGTGTATGCATAGGCATAACTTGGCTGATTTGGTATCTCAGAGATTATTACAATATTAGTAGCATTATTTCTTCTTTATTCTGTTCTTAAAAGAAGGAAAAGAAAAAAGAAAAAAAAAAAAAAGAGTATTTCCATAAATAAATTTTTTAGACTGTTCAGCAGATTTACCTCCTCCCCTCCCAGGCACACCCCAACCTCTTCTAATAATACAAATGTTATCACAGTCTAAAAAGTTATTCTTGTCCTTAATGTGTATTTTGTACTCTTGTCAGGGGCCAGAGTGGAAACAAACCAGGGCCAGTGCATGGAACGGTCAAACTGAGCACAAAAAGATTTATTTATTTTTTTTTGTAAGGTACAAACCAGGATTGTTAGAACAAACAGTCACCAACGTACTGTATTATTCATAACTCTTCACAGTTTTCTCCTGGAAACTGACAAATGTGCATTGCCTGAACATATTTTGTTAATTCATTATTTTTTTACCATCAATAGAGCTGAATAATTTCAAAGCATTTTCCTGACAGTAATGAGTGGTGCTTTGTAGCTTCCCTTGTCTGTACATTACTATTGTTTGCTCATTTCATGGATAGGTAAACTGAGGCACAAACAGTGAAAAAACAGGTGGAGTGTGGGCTACAAAAATAGAGGGAGTTATGACAATTTTGAAAGACAATCCCATATTCTAGCAAAACTCTGAAATCCTATATTAATCTGGTTCCTCATATATCTACAGCATGGTATTTTGGGGAAGAATTACTATGTTAAATTAAAACATGGCAAAGTATTTTTGTATTCTTAATGAATCTTTAGATGCAAGAAACCTCTGGACCATTTGTTTGATCTTCATATTTAAACATGATTTTAACAGTCACAGTTCACCCATGGCAGTAAGAGACATCAGTTGCAGAAATCAAACTAATACGGACCAGAGTTGAATTAAACTGTGTTGATGGAGATAACCAGTTGCATATGTTTTTAGTTAGCAGGAGCCAAATCAGATAACCACCATACAGAAACATTGGGCCTGATGGATATTTATTTCTGAGAAAAAACTGGATTGCAGCCTGAGCCGTGGTTTAGATGTCCGTCCCTTTATAGTCAGGAATCAGGAAAATGAAATTCTGGATAAAGCAAAAAGGTGACTGGAGAGGAAGGAAGAGCAAAGTATGTGAAGGGCAAAGACATAAACATTTGTGCTGTTCTCTTCGTGTTACTAGACAAGGACCTTCTATTGATTTCTCCAGGTATGCTTGCACTTCCTTCCTTCAGTGACTAATGATACGCCCTTTGGGTTATGATGACACTGCATTTCACAGGCCTGCAGGTCGAATGCCTGATGTATTCCCTGCCCAGCTCCTACTTTAAGTCATTGTCCGACTCCATGCCAGGCTCTCCTCAACGTGAAGCAAATAAGAAAGGGGGATAATTTATGTCATTCATCCCAGGACAGAGAAAAAAAAATGCAATTCTTCCAACAGGTTCAAACATAGCTGGATCTTGTCCGAGGCTTCGTTTCCAGTCAGCGGCATTGCACCCATTCTGGTGTCTTTAATGTTTTTCTCACAACACTTTCCAGAACTCTGTTTCCTTCTGCAGGAGCCCCAAAGTGCATATGTGTTAGGCACACATTTCTTCGCCCACCTCTGCGTTGGAACACAGATTTGTTTTAACTTTGATTAACAATCCTCCACAAAAATTTAAAGAAAGAAGTGACTGATTCTTCTCTCACTTTCAGTAAATTAGGAATAATTCCCCTCTCCCTCCCACCCCTAGGCCACAGAGTTAACACAAATAATGTAAAACTGGCGAAGGTGACAGAAGAGTTAGGCTAAAAATGAAGAAGCCTACTGCCTTCAACACAGAGAATATGGGGCGCAAATTATAACTCGGCCTATTTAATTGCCAGGCAAAATGTGGGACAAGAACTCTTGGGGGCTCCCAGTCATCAGTGATTTGAAGCATTCGTTATCAGTAGCCTGTAATAGCTGCTCTGGCCAACCTCCCTCTCATGTTCAAAAAGTAAAAGCAGCAGGAGATTTTTGAAAGCGTGAAGAAGTAAGCATCCGACTTTCACTCACTTTCAACAAAAGTTTGTCCTATCACAACCCTGTGTGCTTTTGAACATATCAACCTATATTCCACCAGCAAACTAGCTTTTGCATAATGAACTCTCTGAGCTCCCTCTGTAATCACCTGAAAGACCAGTAACACCATCATTGAGAAATTGAAAATAATGTAACATAACCTTAAACTACTCATCTGAACAACACTGCTTCTACTGCTTAGGGAGAATGATATTTTTGTGAAGCTGGAGATCCCATCATTTAATGTGCAAAATATAGGGTGTCTATCAGGGTGGCTAAATGGCTCATGTTTGCAACAAAATATAGCTGTGAGGCTTTTCTGGAGCTTCTCATAATGTAAATAAGAATTACTGGTCCAGAGACTTACAGCTCTGATGTAAAATTTCCTGTCTCTCAGGAGACCACTGTGACTTAAGAAAACCTTAGAGGGCATAGAAATACATTCCTAAAAGCCTAAAACAACTGATACTGAGAAGCCTAAAACAACTGATACTGAGAAACCTCCAGACTCCTTTCTACAATTTCCTATTCTTAAAGAATTCTGAAAACAATTTAAATCAGACACATTGCCCCTGTCTCACCTTCTTTTGGTGCTAAATCTCCCCACAGAGGAGTTAGCTATTTCTTAGCTTTACTCCAGAGAGCTGCTCTTAGTTCAATGGCAGGATACAAACATTTCTTTCTTGGGCTGCATTGTATTTATACTGCAGTTTTGCCAAGTGTTGATAGGAGAGTCTGATATGTAAAGCTAGAACATGTTTAATCATTGCTCCAGTCACTGGTGAAGGCAGTACACGTGCCCTCTCCTTTTTCCTTTCCCCTGCCTCCCCTAAACACACAGACCAATGCAAAGTTTGGGTGAAAAAGGTGGGAAAGCAAGTACTGTGGTCCCACTCACTAGCCACCACAGTGCTAAGAAATACCAATTTGGCTGGCTGCCACAAAGTTCGATCTCAGAGCAGATTGATTGGCATGGATGGGGAAGGGAAGAGAGCTGGGGAACTTCCCAGGCTGTAGCGTGGACACTGTCCTGGCGATTACAGTCTTCCAGAGCAGGGCACCAGGAATGAGGCTGAAAGTCTCCAGAGACAAGAAAATTTATAAATGGAAAAGAGAATTATATATATATATGTGTAATATATATATATATTATATCTTAGGCATGTGTGTGCTGTACTGGTGTGCAATATGTACTGGTGTGCAAAATGCCATACTGTCTCATTTTGCAATAGCAGGTGAAGCAGCTTTCTGCAACAGCCAGGATGTCAAAGCAGGTTCTGGGGGTTCCTTAAGACCTCTTTGCTTTGAAGCTCAATTTCTAGCTTTATTTCCTGCAACAGAGGGAAAAAGTGATTATTTGTTTTATGTGTCCATCTCTGCATGTGCCTCTGTGCAACAGCTTCCAAACTAGCCAAACTCAACTAAATTTGGCACAAGGGAGAATTTCTTGAAATTTCATGACTTGGTTGCCAGGCTGAGTCAGAGGCTTATTTACCCTAGTAATATGTGATCCCATCAAAATACCCTGCCAGAGGCCAATAAAATGAAGAGACATAAATCTGAAGGCAATTTCTTAATTCTCTTGTTCCTGGAGCTGTTTCTTTCTCAGTTTCATTCATTTTCCTTTTGCTGCCACCATTAGGAGGTGCTGGATGGATGCTTTAAATGTGGCACTCCGGTGAAAAAATACACCATGCCAGCTGATAGAGAAATACATTCACATACAGGGAATTCCTGAGCCGACTGTTAGTTTTAGAAATATTATTCAAGAGCCAAAATTATGTGATCCTTCTTGGAACAAAAAGACCATGAAAATCAGCAAAATTTTCCTCCATTGAGGATCTGGAAATCTGTGCCATCTCTTAATATCCAACAGACTTCTCAAGTATCTGGTGTGATTTTTTTTAAGTGAAACATATGATAGAAATGGAAAGCTTAATCAAGTTTCCTCAGATTACTAATTATTCATTCTTT
This sequence comes from Oxyura jamaicensis, assembly GCF_011077185.1. Classification (NCBI taxonomy): domain Eukaryota; kingdom Metazoa; phylum Chordata; class Aves; order Anseriformes; family Anatidae; genus Oxyura; species Oxyura jamaicensis. The sequence continues at coordinate 16,221,036 of NC_048902.1, forward strand.
GTTGTCTTTTTTTTTTTTTTTTTTTTTTTTTTTCCCTTCTCTTCTGTGCTTTG
>NC_048902.1:16221098-16243906 GCF_011077185.1 Oxyura jamaicensis
TTTTTTTTTTTTTTTTTTTTTTTTTTTCCCTTCTCTTCTGTGCTTTGCCTGACAACTGAATGTGGCAGAGACATAAACCTGGGAGGTTTGCATAACTTTCAACTACCTCTGAAAACACCTTTTTCTATATGCACATGGTTTAAGATAAGAAAGAAAGGATGTCAGACATATAATAAGAATGCCAAATGTCTGGACAGAAGATCTGACTTTTTCAAAGGAGTATGTTTACTCATATGTTTACTGAGATTGATGAATTACTAGGGATTTTAATTGTAAAGCTTTGGATGCTATAGCCACACTTCACAGATTAGGATCAGCAGCTATTTCATCTATTTGTAATTTTATTTCTTTACCAAGTGCCTGATCATGAGAAACAATAACTGTCAGCAGTGTAAACTCCCAAAGGACTTTGAATATTTACTCTGATTAACTACAGATCCTCCCAATATCTCTCAGGATCAGTCTCTACCTGTCCCAGTCTGAGGTGTAATGTTGCTATAGACTGTAACTGTTTACAGAAGTGGGAGCCTTCAATAGATCAGTGTATGAAATCATTCCTATTCCTCCACAGTAGTTTGTAAAGTTTCCAAAGAGCTTTCCAGGCTTTCTGGATGAAAGCCACTATATAAATGCAAGATGCCATTATTATTTATTGTTTCAGTTTGACAGAAAGATGGAGGGTTTCATTTTGACTTTATATTTCCATCTCCTCTCCACTTTGCCTTTGTTTCATAACTTTCTGACATGCAGAATTTTCCTTTGTATTCCTTCCAAGCTGTTAAGACAGAGAGGGTGGAAATGCTGCAGCCATAAATAAGTGTTATATTATAGCAATTTTTAATTATTATTTGTGTTCTCATTGCAGAGGAAATAAGACTAAAGGCCCCAAGTTCCTGCTTCCTGCATCTGAAAGAAGCTAGGTCATGATTTTGCAAAAAGGACCAAGAAATAAATTTTGTGACCAATTGACAAGGACCTTACAGAAAAGGAAGTTTCTTTCACAGCCTTACATTCCTGCTCACCTTAGCCCTTGGATGTATTGATGGGAATCCCAAATAGAAGGAATTTACCTGCTGCTAATCTGGGGACCACAGGGCTTAGCCTGTGGTACATATATTTGAAAGGTGAGATAGCCTGACCATTATTTTTTGTTACCTGTTTACCAAAGAACTATTTCTTTTAATTTATCCTGTGGTGGTGAACCCTATTGAATAATTGTGTTATACATTATTATTTCTTGTTGAATATTTAATTTAATATGTTGTGGTAAGGTAAATATTAGTTGTTTCTACTTTGAGCCATCTGCAATTTTGGTTACCACTGGAAAAAGAAATGTTGTTCGGTATGGTTATGCTGCTTGAGCCAGCTGAAGATGAGTTTCAATTTGCTGTCATTTTAAAGGACCTTTAGAAGAGCAGAGAATGAGGCTCAGCTCTCATCCCATTACCAGCTTTATTTAATCTAAAATGCCTCTGAGAGAGAGACTCCCTTATCTCCAAGTTGGGCAAACACAACACTGCACATTGATGCAAGATCTGTAGTGAACAATGTAGAAAAAATGGTGGTGTGTGGAATCCTAAGTATGTGAATCCAGCAGGTAAAACAGAACTGAAAATAATGGTTGGGCCATGGGGTCTGAGGTCACAGTTACTGAAGGAGCACAGAAAGAACAGCAGAGCATTAGTGTGATGGGTACCATAACTGCATTAATGTCACTAATACCATTCACAAAACAAAAAATAAATTAAAGAAGGGGTGTGCAGTCTAGCATATTATGCTGCCATGTAACCTCCCAAATGCTGAAATAATGAGGTAGATTTTTATTTTTATTTTTATTTTTATTTGGTTTTAATCATGATTGCTCCAGTGTCAAATGAGAATGTTATGAGAAATGGAGTTGTTACAGAAAGTTCACTGTTTTGGAACTTCTGTGAGATGGTGTCAAATAACAAGTTTTGCTCCCCATGTTTTTCCCACTTTTGCAGCTGCCTCTTCATTTCCTGGTTTGGAGACTGACTCAGAAATGAAGACATTTAGCATTAAAATTAGCTGAAAAATAAAGGGTGGAGATGTGAAAAATGTCAGGGACTTTACATTCTATTTTTCATGAGCTTTCAAACTTTTTCAAAATTTCTTAATAGTCTTGTTTAATACTTGTTGTTCTAGCTACTTTTAGAAAACATTTTGGAAGACACGAAGCCTATATACTTCAGACAAGAAGCCTAATAACTTGGGGCAAAGACCAACTGAAAATCAATTCCACATGTCTGAGGCTTCTGCACTCTAGCTGATAAGGCAGAACCTGGTGTTTCAACAAAATTTTTGTAATAACCATTGACAACTATACAGAGACTGTGATTATGTAAATGACTGACTAAAATTTTATGAGCATAACTGTAGCAATGAAATACTTTAAACTAATTTTTGAGGACATTTATGTGTTGGTGCTTGCACAAGGTGTGGACTATAAGGCCACTATCCCTTCAAGACTAGACTGAGATGTTTTCAGTTGATGACAATTCACTGCTATTATTATACTTGTAAATCACAGCTTGTCTTCATCCCTGCAGATCAAAAAGAGAGTAATTTCTATTTTATAGGGGATTACTTGTACTACTTGTCTCCTAGATCTACTCTATGATCTATGGAGTGCATTTCTGTCTGGAATTATTTTTTTCTGCTTGGGAATTATACTTTTCCTATGAGCCACGCAGGGGCTCCTGATATCTTGCAAAGACGAGTGAAAGGTCTAACTCTTGCTCACTTTGGGGTACTTAAATGAAACATCTGAGCCTGGAGTCCTGGCTGTATGACAGAGGGACAATACCAGGTGGGAACCAGTTCTGAATTTCATCGTGAGAATTTCATTCATTTTCTGGATGAAAAGAGAAAAACAAAAACAAAACAAAAACAAAACCGTAAAATAATAGCTCAGTAAAACAACCAAGAAGTAAAGGAGAAAAAAGGGACAACTGTCTCAGTATTTCTCAGAGGAGAAGTGCAGCTCACTGGGTATTTTCATCCTCTGACTGCTCCCTCTGCTGCCTGTGAGGCAGCTGGAGGGGAGCTGACAAAGCTGTGCGGCCCCTGCATGGCTGCCCAGGTGGGCTCTGCATCCCTCTTCCTCACCCTGCTCTCAGCATTAGAGATGCCGACAGTTACTAGATAAAGTTAAAGACTCATGTAGTGATCTTCACACTAATTGGACTGTAATGTATAGCCTCGGTCAAGCAAATCTCTCCCAGCACTCCTCTCCACAGACGGCAATCAAGCCATTTACAGAAGATGCATCGGCTGCTGGGACCCTGGAGTAACCTTAAACTGCACTGGCCTTTTAGCAGAAAACACAATTAATTTTGATACTGAAGGGCAATTAGGACTGGGGTTAAAATAAAAAATCTTCTGAACAGAGAATGTCAAAGACTGGTAAGGAAACTATTTCCCTTGTACACAGTGCGTTGAAGGTCTGTAAGCACAGCAACTGTCAGCTCACGTTAATTCAGATCACTTTGTAATCCCCCCATTTCAATGGAAGATATGTTAATTTAGATTAATAAGCACTGTATTCAAACCCCACTAAGACTGATAGGTATTTTAGTTAAGTCTTTGCTGCTGGAATGAGCACAGCTTCTCATACTTTGCTGGGGAAACCTGTTTTACATCCCAGAATTAAGTGAAAAAACCAAATGCATTTATTTTGTTCTGTTTCATTTCCAAAAGAAAATGGTCTCCCAGCTGACACTCTGCAGATCACAGCTTAGAGCAAATCATGTCAGCAACTCTATAAACTTCTCTTTAGAAGCACAGAAGATGTTCACAGTAATACATATCTACATGCACCCACATGTCCTGACATATGTGCAAGGCAGCCAAAATTTTGACCTCACCTGTGCAAACTGCTTAGGTCTCTATCACTCTCCATAACTCAAGCAAATGCATCGGGCTTGTTAGTTTTGATTTTTTTTTTTTTCCTTCATTTTTCCTCCCACAGCAATCACTTAACACTCAATGAAGCCAGTGAGTGTCATTGGCACAACTTAAGTACGGTTGCTTATCTCTAAGGACAGTGATATTCACAGTGGAAATTTTCAATACCCATTTTGTTTAAGAACTAGAGATAAAAGATGAATGCTCAGGAATCGTATGTGAAATCCTGATCCAGCAACATTCAGATTAGGCAAAGTTCTTTAGGCAAAGATTTCAGAAGTATCAGCCAATAATTGTTACTGAAGATATTTCTGGGGACAAATACTGAGTGAAGCTAGGCATTTTCTCAAACTGTACATGAGTATTTGTCACTGACAACCCAAGAAAAAGTGCATAGCTTCAATATAAATAATCTCAATAAAGCCATGCTTCTGGCTAGTGTATGAGAAAGCAATGAGGGACATTTTAGGGTGTTCCCAAGGGATAGGATGTTGGTGAATCTTTTCCTCAAAACACCCCCTGAACATGCAGATCTTCACAGTGTCCACTAAGGTGTTGTAACCCCCAGATGGTACCTGTGCAACAAGGCCAGCACAACTATTGCAACAATTCTGCCATGGTCAGTGACTCCCAGATTCTAATCTTAAAATTGCTGATGTTTGGTCCTCTTTGAATGCAGGTCTAAGCCTACTGGTCTGGAAAAATGAGATCTAGCTGGACTCTCGAGGAGGGAAATGTGTAGGGGAAGTCCATGACACCAGAGAGGAAACTGTAAAGATGCTGCAGTCTTTCCTACAGATGAATTAATAGAAAACTGGGGCCAGGTGAGGTACTGTCCTCCTCCTTACACTGCCAGTGACATTGCTACAGGCACTGTCATCAGATGAGACAATTTCAGTTAAAATGAGAGAGAAAAGATGTTAGCTAGAGGCTCTACTTTGAAAATACCTTTCTGCTTTGGTCCAGGACTGCTCATAGCTGTTAGCTTCCCAGGCTTGGGAGAGGACCTTCGTTTCTCCATGACCTACAGAGAACAAGCAGATGTCTGAGACAAGGGGCCACCATGATAGTCTCAGTGGGGTTTATTACTTTTTTATTCAATTCCTGTTGCCATCAGTGGGTAACTTCCAGAGACTGTTTACACATGAATTACCTTTTTAAGAGTTTGTCAGAGAGCCCAAAGCTCATGTCAGGTTTGTTTGTTTGTTTGTTTGTTTGGAGCAGTTTGAACAAATCTCAGTCTTTAATATCAAGGGAATATTTCCAGGTATGCAGGCACATAGTGGTTAGAAGGAGAAGGGGGAGGGTGAGAGGAGCCTTTACGTAGCTAGAAAAAAATCAAGATGCTATTTCCCTCGATGCTATTGAAAAGACTCATTTTTCTTTGTCTTTCCAGGTTCTCTTTTCCATTTACAGGGCTCTCCAATCTGCAGTGAACTGTTTTCTCATCTGAGACTCGGGCAGCCATCCCACAAGCTATACTTGGGAAACCACTAACTGATGTTAGATTTACACAGTGGGTAGTTTTTATATATGTTTTTCTTAAAAGCAGCATCCTAGGGGAATCTCTCCGTGGCAAAAACGGCACAAGAAGCACTAGCAGCCAATAGAGCATCTGAGGAGTTCACAGGGTTAAAACTATTGTTTTCAGGGATTGATTCAATCTCTGCTTTGTCAACCTGTTTAAGTTCCAGGGCCCCATTCTGACCAGCTACAACAAAGGGTGAAGAGCCCAGAGTAAACTCATTTGGGCCTTTTAAGTACAACATGATTCATATTTGTGTGCAGCCTCTGTCATGGGTTGTGCGCAGCCCACTACCAGAAACCATGTCACCCTCTCAATCTTTTGCCGGAGGGGGCAGGTGGACAAGATAACTTAATAGCTCTTATTCATTTGGAATTTCTGTGGTTATGGGGTAGGTCACCTTGTTCAGCGAGAGAGGGAAAGCATGTAAATCTTCAGCCCAAACTCAAGCTCCAGTGTAAGCAACTTTCAGAGAAGCTGAATTTATATTTCTTCTCTTGTTATCTTGTAATTTCTTGGGGCATCCAAGAAATTTACAGAAGAGTGTTGCAAGGGCCCCAGTAATGAAACAGTAATGAAAATAAAAATAAAAATAATCCACTGTGTTCACATGCATGGCATGAAAGTGAAAACTCCCACCAGTGACTTGAGCGAGGGACATGAGCAGATTTGGTCTCTGCAAAGAACATGGCTCTATGCTGGAACCAGGCTTAACATAGGTTCCCACATTCATACACACTAGGGTGGGAATGCAGAGCACATCCCAATTCCCTACATGTGTGGGTCTGACCCAACCCTGCTGTGCTAACTTGTAACAAATCATGCAATCACACCACTGGGTCAGTGCAGTTTGCAGTAAAGTCTGAAAACTTGCAAGGATAAGATCTTCCTGGGTGTATTATCATTTCCGTTTCTAGAGAAACATGAAATTACAAATATGAGACTGGATGAGAGTAACCAAACATCTGCATTTGAAAATGGTCAGCATCAAGCCCTATAAAGCTATGAACAACCAGATGAATCTAATGGCTTGCAGTACCTCTTCCTGACATTCAAAATTTAGAAGTGGTTTTATGTCCTGAAGCATGTGAGCTTGTAAAGAGACCAAAATATTATTTTTTTTTTATTATTTTTTTTTTTCACAGTCCTTATGGTGATGCCATTCTTTTTGCCTATACCAACATCATCATGTAGTTACAAGGAAAAAGGGAGAAACAAGTACAAAACACCCCCATATTTTGGAGGATATTTTTTCCTTGAATAAATGACAGTGCTAAAGGAAAAGAAGAAGAAAAAAAAAAAAAAAAAAAAAAAAAGGTGCAATCTGGTCATTTTTCATACATACAAAAATCACCATGTATTTCTGTACTGAAAAATTTCAGAACTATCAGTTTTGCACTGGCTCCATTAATAAACAATACTTCTGTCACACTTTTCATCCAGAGAAGGAAAATCACCTAAAAACTCTATTTAATTAACCTTTACAGCCCCCTTGTGAGCTTGGCATTATTATCTCCATTTCACAAATGGGCACATTGAAACACAAAGAGCTTAAGTGACTTGCCTACAAGTAAAACTACATAGCAGGTCAATCACAGTGGTTGGAATAGATCCTCAGTCTCTGGGGTCCTGGTCCCCTGTTTAAAGTGCTACAAACTTTCCTTTCTTAAAATGGGTGAAGACTCAGATTGTATTTTTTATTTTGTTGTACCTAAGCTGCTCATATCTGGGGTAAAATTCTGAAAAGCATCTACAAATGCTGTGCAATTTAAGTATCTGAAAGAGCATCTAAGAAGGACTAGCAAGCTCTCTCATTTTGTTTAAGGGCTGTACACAAATGTCTCTGGTGGAAAATAAGAAGTCTTTAAGAATGATGTGTGACTTCTAGTGATGGAGCCTGGGTTAGTGAGGGTATTTATTTTTCCCTTCATTAAGAAACAACTTATCATTCCAGTAAAGGAGCTGTTAATGAGTTTGTTCACACTCGCTGAGAAATGACTGCAGGATACTCCTCAGAGGACTTACTCTGAATGCATACATAAACCAGCCAGAGCTCAAGGTATAACCAACAACCTGCAGAAAGGAAGTGCTTTGGGGTTTTTCCCTTTCCATTTGTTTGCTTTTTTTTTTTTTTTTTTTTTTCTCCCCCTCCAGTTCAGGATTAATTCAACAGATCTGAGAGGAAACAGACAGATTTGGAACACACAGATTGGGATGTGCATTGTACTGGACTTATGCAAGGGGTGTGAAACTGTGGGTCAGGTAGCTGTTGGACACTGGGGGAGGAGGGCACTGTCTCCAACCCACCCATGAAGCCAAGATCTACTCTTGCTGATCCCCAAACCATCAGCTGCATATTTCCCATTGCACTGTCTGTGGTGGTCCCTGGTCCTTTGCATGGGATGGCTGCCCTCAGCAGTTCCAGACCAAAGTGCCCCATCTCTGCCCACCAGAAGGCCACTCAGAACATGTCCTAACAGCACACATGGGGATACATATATTTATCCTCTAATAAAGGAGGAGGGTGGCAAAGATACTTTCTTCTGCATGTGCTTTCAGTGTGGCCTCAGGCTACTGGCTGGGAGCCAGTGCAGTCCTGTACTGGGCAAAGTTTGGGATTCCCCAGTGCTGGAAAACATTCTCCTGGCACTCTTTCAGACACTTACCCTTTTGACGTTACAATTTTTGAATGTGGGTTAGCACATAATTAGACTGTGCAATGCTAAAAGAGAATTACCGAGCTAGCAAGGCAGCTTGCCTGCCCTTTGGGTGCCTCAGAGATGATCCTAAGATCCCTCCGCATGTCTTCACTTTGTTTCTAACAGAACTGGGTGTCTGTGTCTGTGCTATATATATGTGTGGGTATATATATAATCTCTCCTCACTGTCCACCTATTGTCCTTCTGTTCTATTTGTCAGCTGTTTTGAGAAGTATTTCCGATTCAGCAGCATGAGTAATTGCTGAGTTTTTTTGTTTGTTTGAGAAAATATGGATAACAAATGGCAACATGTGCTCTTAACACTCCACTTCTACCCCAAGACCCACCCTGACCTCCAGAATGAAGTCAGTAATTTCACTCCTCTTCATTTCCTCATCCTGTGTGTAAAGTCAAGGGAAGTGGGTTGCGACCTTTTGCACATAATCTGACACATGGCACGCAGGGCTGGAAGGCAGAAAATCATTTCAACAAAAGGCTTTGGGTTAGGTAAATTCAGGAAGGAGAGAGATAGGAAATGACAGTAATGTCACCAATAGACTAAGAGGATCCTGGCACCAGCCTGGGTGTGAAATATGAGGTTGTCTCTAATAAGGACTTAGTAAAACCCTTCAGCTCACATTGAAATGCATGACACCAAAGACTTTTATGGAAACAGCTTTGGAGGGAAGGTGGGAAGACATTTTTCCTTCAGGGAAGCTAGCCTTCAAAGAAAAGCGTCTTGTTCCTTATTCAAGGATAGGATGGCCAGGTTGGCTCACCTTGATAAATGATATGACTTCAGGATGAGCTTCCTGACCCTCTTGGCTAACTAAGGGCTCTCTGATCACCTTGCTTAGCACCAGAAGCATGTATCACAGCCGTACATGCATGCAGTGCAGTTTCACTAGCATGCCTCATGTTGTCTGGGTATATATTTATGTAAGAACTGTTACCTGTCACTGGAGAACCTCAGAGTTAATACATTTCTTCTGTAAACACTGTGTGATGTACAGAAATGTTCCTCTCCTTGTGTTGCAGAGATGCACAAGAAGCACACGTTCATGTGAGAAGTCTCTGGAGAACCAGAGACTGCTGGCCAGGTCCTGCAGTCCCAGTGCAAAGCTGCCTGTGGGCCCAAATAGAAGGAAGAAAGAAAAACGCTGGACCTGTGACCTGGGAAACTGCAATCATAAATATCTCCTGTTTGCCTCTGAGCAAACCCTGGCCTTCCTGGCCACTCAGACCAGTGAACTCTGAAGAAGGGGCCAGTGTCTTGCACAGCAGAGCCAGTCTCTCCTGAAAATTTTCTCCTTTCAGTTTTAGCTGTAAATAGGACAATATCCTTTACTAACTACTTTGGCAGCTCCTTGTCTGAATCAGGAAGTTCAGACACAGAGTGGGAAAAAAAAAAAAAAAAAAAAAAAAAAAAAGGAAAAAGAGAAGACAGGATCCAAATATCTTTGTATCTTTTTTCTTTTTCTGAAACAGTAGCTTGAGTTTTTTTGGTCAGGAAAGAGTTAAAGTGTTCATTTGCACTGAAGTAGGTGGCTGCACTGTTAGAGGCAATGACGGTATTGTTATTACCACAAATGAAAACAGGATCTAGCTCTTCATCACCCATCTACCCTCCCGATAATCCCAACAATCTTGAGGGAATATAGGTTTCCTTTGACTATTACATGTTTTTCGACATTGTCCTTGGACCCCATCTGCGTCCTCTACCTGAATTAAAATGAACCCTCCTTTTTTTATCCTCCCTCTGACTTCATTCCCACTGACCCTCTATTCAGCTGATCTCATTTAAGACAGTGTATTTTATTTCTTTTATGACTTTGTCTTCTGCAAGAGACTCCCAGTCTTTCCAACCTCGAGACACGTGTGCCATTCTGTCTGCATCAAAAATCAGATCATTCCTTCAAAATAAGAACTGGCACTGGGTCAAAGTCCTGAAGATGAAAGGAAGGGTTAAGTTTACTTTCAATATTGGAGGAGGGTTCGGAAATAAATGTCGAGGTTAAAAAGTCCAGATGGTAATTCAACTGTATCCCTGCTATAAACATGATTTGATTTATGGGAACCACTAATGGTATCTCAGTTTAGATCTGGATGGCTTTGCTTTCTCTCATCTGTAGCTTTAAATTCATCAGATTTTTTTTTTCACTCCCACCATGAATCTTTCACTACAAAGAGATACTCCTATCAAGAATTTGGGAGTTCTTTAAAACCCAGCAATTGATAAACGTTAACAATCCTAATCCATGCAAATTACTGTCTGATGCCTTTATTTATAATACCAAGCGGATATGCTTATTCAAAGCAGTCAAAAAAGCTTTGACAAGTTCAGTCTTACAGAACTGTATCTCCTATTGCTGTTTTCCCTCTCCTGTCCTTTGGGGATCAAACTGAATCAGTTTTCAGTTTTTTTCTGACGTTGCGATTATTAGGTTTCTCAGTTTTGTCAGAAAAATCCATCAGAAATGTTTATCTCATGGGGCAAATAGCAATGGAACAGCATGTTTATCACTTCGAGGGCCATAATCTACAGGCAGCAATGGCCCCAATCCGGTTTGTTTTAAAACACAGAGGCTGAAAAAGAAAAATGCCCACGTCTGAACTGCGTGATGGAGATGTGCAGAACTGCATTAGCCCTGACATCCATTTCTTTATGTCTCTATATTTCAGCTGTCAGTCATTACATATATATTGCCTGAAGTCCTTACAGTTTGCTCCTTCCATCCTCCAGAAAACAAAACAGTTGCCCTCAAATGTTAATACCTGAAGAATGGTAGATTTTCATGGAGGGCTTTGCAGAACTCTGTGCTCCTGAAGTAGTTACACTAAATTGCAGTCTCCCTTGGGATGTAAAAGTCAGTTTTATGAAATGGTGAGAGGAGTACTCTTGAAATGGTCGTCATAGATGGTCTCTGTATGATCATGTTTATGTAAGTCTGGCTAACCAGTCTTTGTTTGAGAGACCTATGCTATAGATAAATGCACATTTTTAAGACTATCCAAACAAACAGAATAATAAGTAGATCAGTGTTTACAACATACATTTTTTCCTTCATGCATGCCATAGAGAAATTACACAGAGTGTAGTACAGTGAAAAATGAAGTGTCTTAGGAATACCCCAGCCTCATTTGCTGGGTCAATGCATAATGAAAGAGTAACCAGGTATCCAGGATCTGAGCTTTACAAGGATTTATAGATGCATTGATTGGCTTTGAATCACTTGCGTCTCCAAAGACCTGCCACACGCTTCCATCAAACCATTTCTAAACTCCTCAGGCTGAAACAATATGGGAGTAAAAGAAAGCAATTGAAGCACACGTGGCAGACAGCAACTAATGTCCTTATAGTGTCATACAGAGATACCATAGCAATAAGGTCACTGCAAGGAATGGAACAGAATGGAATGGAATGGAATGGAATGGATCAGGAACAGACATTTCAGCCAAGTCATTCTTACAGAAATCTCTCCTTAAGAGATCAGAGAGAAACCAATACATAAACTAGAGTCTTCAGAGAATCCAGACATGCTACTTTTCAGGACGTATAGTCAAATTTGTATGGTGGGTCTGTGTAGAAACCTGCACGTCTCCAGCTGTGGCACTTCTGCTGTGTGGTATTGAGTTAATCAACCAGTTTCGTTATAGAGTTGGTCTGCACACAACCTCCCGCCAAAATAATAAAAGGTGAGAAGTCAAAATCAATTTCATTAAGCTGGTACAAGTCAATATTTGGATGCTCTATACTGGGAATGGAAATGGCTCAAAGCCAGCACTTGAAGTGTAGTTTTAAATGGACAAAATAAAAGTCATAAAAATAAGAAAATTGATTTGGGGAAGTTAAATCAATGTGTGTACCTAGTACAATTTACACACCTGGCTAAAATGCTGTAAGATATATGCTTACAGTCACTAAGTATTGCTATTATTACATGAATGTTGCAAAAAACACTGACTTTTGACTGAAGGTAAGTGCTGAGCTGTCTGGTCTGAGATTAGCTAACAGGAGGGCCTTGTCTAGACTCAAACATGTTCTAGTTTCATTTATTTTGTGCACAGTTCCATGTAGCTCTGTGCAGTTTTCTTGTTTTAGTGTAGCTGTAAACTATGCCTCTTTGCCTTATACTGAACTAGAATATGCCTGATTTAACATTCCTTAGGACGTTCATTGTGCTTTTGTTCTTTAGGTCTAAACTGGTATCAAATTAACTCTTTCCTTTAAATCAGTACAACTCTGTGTATGATCAATGGAACTGGTTCAGTGTGTACTTTCTTTAAATGAGCATTTTAAATCTCTTTGGCTGCAATCTGAAGCATTTCCAGGAGCCATTAGGATGAGCTCTGTCCATATCACCTATATTTTCCATGATACGTGCAGCGTATTTGCAGAAATAAATGGGAAGATGTTTTTCCCATATGTGCATGAACTCTGAACTCCAAGAGTTCAAGTGGGTTCAGTTGTTCTCCTCAAACTGTCATTCTAGTCCTAATTAGTACATGGTGCCGTGAGCAATTTAAATGGAATATATTAATAGAGGAGAATTCAGAGGAGGAAGAAAGGCGCCCTCCCCCATACCCCTGCCTGAAAAAAAAAAAAAAAAACACTCTTAAATAAACAGGGGATTTCTTCAGGGTGCCTCACACCCTTCCCACCCCCCCCCTTTCCCTTAACAATAAAGATTGAGGGTGGGAGACAGAGAAGGTCCGGATGCTGTCTGCCAGGGAGGGTTTCCCACAGGAGGAGATAGCTGTAGACTCCCACTGCCTCCAAGGAGTCATGGGGGATGGGGAGATGCTGAAACTGAGCCATGATGGTTCAGGGAAATGCTGTTTTATTTAAACCCTCAAATGGCTTGACATGCCCCTAGTACTTTCACTGCCTAATTATAAATGAAAGGAAAACAGCAAGAGAATCCCCTCCTGTTGACCATCTCCCACTTAACAAGGCAGCACATGTCACAGTCTCTACCTTTTTAGCTCTGTCCTTGCTTTTATCCTTCTGCAATTTAATCCTAACTCAATTATATTATTACAGCGTGTCACTTTGAGTCACTTTCCCCCTTATTGGCATATGGCTCTTTTCAGTTTCACTGCTAATTCTTTTCCGGTGGACTTGTTTAAAACGTACTCATTTTCTGCTTAGACTCTGTGTTATTCACGCATCACATTTCTGCAATGCCTGGCTAACTTCCTCAAGAGGAGAATGGGAGCCGGGGATCTTCACTCGCTGCATATATTTGCTGGAGTTTCCATACCGAATTGTCAAAACACAAACTAGATGGCAGGAAAGGTGAGCATCATGCCCCGTCTGTCAGAAATGTGGATAGGAGGCTGCCCTCCACTGGGTCTATTCCAAAGCCCTGGACCAGAGTGATGAGCAGAGCTGGTGAATACTGAAAACTATTTTCTATCAATATCTCTCTTTTTTTTTTTTTTTTTTTTTTCTCCTTTTCTCTCCCCCTCGCTCCCCCTCCCTTTTAGCTTTCAAATACGTTTACTTAGATTCTTTGTGCCATTTTTGACTTTCCTCCCTGTGTCAGCTGGAGCATAGGCTCTTCTTAGCAAGATGGTTCTGTAATTTCTAGTTTCCTGGGGAACATTTCAGGTATCCATCCAATCAAGTTGTCTTCAGATTTGAATATGGGCTACTTGACAGATACCTTATTAAACACACAGATCACAGAAGTCACTACTGGGGGAATTTGCATTTAAGAAATGCATATATATATATGACACTCCATAGCCAAGAAAAGAGGACTATTTTAAAAATATATACATTTTTCACCCTCTCAACTAGCAAGAGAAGGAGATAGTAGTGGTGATATGCACGCAATGCTGCCAAGTCCCAAACTTTGCAAGAACTTTTCATAAAAGCTTGTTTACACTTGGAAATGTATTCCAGTAGAGATTCTAGAGCATTTGGCATCCATTAGTCTAAAAGATCCCCTTTTCCTTCCCTCAGTATACACACTTTTTCTGGATTGCCTTTTACCAATTGAATTTGTAGGTGAAATAAGCTAGCTAAAAGAAAGGTTTTACTGGCAAGCATCCAAATAGATGAGCCCAAAGAGGAATTTCCTGTTTGGGGAGGGAAAAAAAAAAAAAAAAAAAAGTCTGGCTTCCTTTTTCCAACACAGCACTTAGATACAGGTACAGAAACCCAGGCAAACTATCCAGCACAAATTCTGCAAATTCTCTTTACTGCTCTTTACTGTAGAGGTAAAGACCAAATTAAAATCAGATTGTTCAGAGATGGATGCTCTCAGCTAAGAAGAACAAAGCCTTCTGCTTGAAGGAGACTCATGGTTTTCCCAACATCTTTGAGGAGTTCAATAATTTCATTGCAGGAAGAGCATCCCTCATTTTTCTACTTCTCTACATGTAGCTCTGGAAATAAGCGTCTTGAATTCACAAGGTTAAGAACTGTTTTCATAGCCAAAATGCATATCCATTTGTGGACTTTTGAAGTTAAATAACTTGAAGACTTCAATGTTCAGATAGAGACCAGGTATTCTATATGACAAACTGAGATTGTTGTAAATTGGTAGTGGAGTATCTAGTACTCATAATAAGAAAGGTATGGAATGTTGCAAATTGGGCTGTTGTACTGATGATCATACAAACAAAGCAAACGTCAGTTGGGCCATTTTATTTTTCTTTTCTGAATCAAATCAAAAGTAATTATGGAAAATCTCTGTGTCTATGCCTACTTTCCTATTCAAGATTTCACTATAAAGATCATATGAAAATATGCTCAGGAATTCTGATAACAGGCTCTTCAGCCTTGGGTAGCCAAACTTGAAGCATATAAGGATATGATTGTTCTTTTTATCCTTTAAGTTTCTCTTTCCTCCTGTTAATACAGTTTTAACTTGCTAGATACATTACTTAGCTCTGTAATGACTCTGTAGTTTTAGCTAGCAGTTAAGATAACATGGTGTTATTATATCAAGAAACCATGTCCACTTTGTAGCTTTTCTGAGTGTTTCTCCTCTGTTTTCAGACTTGATCTGGGATAAGAGACAGCTAATTATCCATCCTTTTTCAGGCCATTGGGTCAGGTTGGCCCTAACCATCATATCAATTTCCCTAAATCCCTCAGTCAACTTGTCTGTCAGAGATAAGATTTAGAGTCTATTTATTCTACCTCCTCCATCTGAGCTTCATGTAGACTAGCTGTCCCTCTGTAGTAGAAAGCTGTCCATGCACCATAAAACTTCCTTAGAAGTTAGACTTACTGATTAATTACTTGAAGCATGAGGGAAAAAAAAATCTTACTAGATTTGGGAAGGAAGAGAGAGGTGTAAATAGAATACAAGGCAACTCGTTTTCTTCTTCTTCTTCCTTTTTTTTTTTTTTTTTTTTTTTTAAATATAATTTAAAATAATGAATTTATTTCTTACACCAAACTATCTGTTGTATTATTCTCCCCATTTTTTAAAAAGTCCTCTTTGAAACAGACAGATCTCTCAGTGACTGCTGAGAAAATAAACAGGAAAAACAACAGTCCTGAAAAGCAATTTATGGAAAGAAAGCATGAAGAGGAGGTGAAGCCTAAAAAAAGTTACATCTGAAATGAGTTTTGAAGAAACATATGCTCTCATGCAGCAGATTTTTCAACCTCATAGGAAATATGGTGCTGAAATGAGAATAGGTTGATGAAAGGATGGGTTTGTTTTCTGTGTGATTTCCTGTACATTTGCATGTGAGTATTTGCCCCCTTCCCTGTGAAAGTCTTTGACTTATTGCTTGTAGAGCACCTACATTCCCTTCCCCAGTCTGGAAGGGATTTGCATTTACATTGATGACTCTGTTTATCTTCCTGTGCCTCTGATGTTTGTGATAGGTACAATAATGACCGACCTTGCCCTAGCAAGCCTGTGGTATGGCTCATCAGAGGAGAATAGTGTGATAAAATCCTTGAATTAATGCTAAGGGTGGTTATTACTTTGCAAGATGGGTAGCCCACAAAATGCCACTTTGCTATTTCTAGTGACTGGCATTTGTTTAGCAACACAGAGCACAATTTAGAGGAGGCTTTCCAATTCCTACTGGATGGGATCAATTTGACAGAAGCATCGGTATCAGGAGATCCTCTGCTAGGAAAAGAACTATTGCTCTCCACTGTCTTTGCCATTTACAGGAAGGATTGGTGCCAGCAATTTGACTTTCATCAGCAATAAAACAGAGAAGAAAAAAATAAAAAAGAGTTGCAAATGATTCTATAATGTCCTTGAAATTAAATTAAAAATAGCCATCACTGCCAAAACTCAGAAAAGGACTCACAGCTTTTTTTACAGTGCCTACTACAATGTGGATTTATGATTACCGGAATACTGCCTACTGTATAACAAGTGTAGTATTAAGTGCCATATTGGACTACCATATGGCTACTAACCTCAGAGGTTGGTAGCAACTATCAGTGTAGAAATTAGTGTGCAGAATGAGCCTGAGGATAAAACCAGTTATCACTCAAGCATGCTATATAATTGGCTGTAGCAAGAAACTAAAAAATGTCTCGGAAACCAGATGGATTTGAAATGTTCCATTATTCATAAACACTTTTTTTTTTTTTTTTTTTTTTTCTGCAGCAATACTTGTTCCTTTCCCAAATATTCTGTTGTTAAAAAGAATAATTACAATGCAGAAGCAAAAAGTGAAGAGAATAAAAGTCCTTGCTGCTGGGGTGGGGGTGGTCTTTGTCTGATTTTGGCCACTCGGTGCCTGCAGTGCCCAGGTCACAGACAGCCCATTGTGCCAATTTGTGCAGGGATTTCTGCTGCACTCTTCACACGAATTGTGACATGGATGAGGAAGGAGGATGGTGGTGTGGGTACACATGGCGGTGTCATTAGCAGCCCTTCACAGCTGTACAAACTCATCCTTTACTTAGTGTTTCCCTCTTTTTTGATCGCTCAAGTGACAACCATTATAATCTCCTTGACAATAACTGCTTCCCTGGAGGACACAGCTTCCCGCCATGCGCTCACATTCCCTTCATCTCCCTTCTTTCCATCCCACTCCTCCTACTCTATTCCCTTTTCCTGCTGGACCCATGAATGAAGGAGGTAGAGCCAAAAAAAGAAAAAAAAAAAAAAGAGAGAGAGAGAGAAAGAAAAAGAGGCCATTTGGTGGACAACAAAAGGCAAAGATCTTTGTGCATAATATTAAGAAAGCAGAACTTGAATGTACAGGAGAGAAATCATGCAAAATCCATCTACACTCAGCTCAGGTCTGGAGAGCCTCTACATGGCAGGAAATGAAAGCTCTCTCTCATCTCGCTTCATGACCAGCCTCTTGCAAACAGCTTTCACCTATTACAAGAAAAAAAGAAACATTCCATCTTTTTTTCTTTTTTTTTCTTTCTTTCTTTTTTTTTTTTTTTTAAATATAGGACAAAAAGGTGTCCTCCAGTTCCTACATATCACCCAGTTATTTTTCAGTTTTTTTTTTGTTTGTTTGTTTGTTTGCTTTGCTTTGTTTTGTTTTGTTTTTTAAATTAATTCTAAGAACACAGCTACACATGGGAGAGGTCCAAATAGGTTTGAGGTAAAGAGGAAACTAAAGGTTGAAGGATTTCAAATTTATTTCCATTGGTTCATCAATAAAACCAAAAGGTTGTATGTTTTCCGTTTTTTTTGTTGCTGTTGCTGTTGTTTTGGTTTTGTTACCGGTAAATGGAAAAATACATTCAAGTGAAAATATTGCCTTTTCAGATATGAAATTTACACAACTGAATAGATGATATAAAATGTAAGAGGAGTTTCACAATGAAATGAATTTTCAGAAAATAATCAAATAAATATAATTAAAAACATAAGCAAACAAACAAACAAAAACAACAACAACAAAAAGCCAACACCCTAACTTCCAAGTATTTCATTCTCCATTGTCTTATATATCCCACTTATCCATTGCCAACAGCTAATTTGCTTTTTCTGCTAAACCTGGAGCAAAACCCTCCCATTCAGACACAGAGGACTAGGTGTGGGCATTATGATGCTGTGGTGAGCACAGTTTGTGCATAGCTGAACAGACTTCTGGCCAGTTTTACTTCTGGTTATTCTAAACCAGATAGAAGGAAACACAACTGTCTTTGCAAATTTAAAAGTAAAGGTTACATTGAACATGTCTATTAGAAAGCAGTCCTCTAAATATTCAGAATCTGGTGCATTAGTTAGCATTCAGACTCATTTTTCATTATAAGATCTGGGATAAAATGCTGAAAGATTAACATCAAGACACTGAGAAAGACAACATTAATGAGACATTTGGAAGATGAGTGAATAGATGATAAACAGAAAGTTTGTCCCAGTCCACAGCTAAGTGGGTAACAGGGCTGTATTTTACTGTTACAAAGCTATGGGATGTCGTGGAGCTGTGGAACTTTACTGCATGTATATCCATGTAGGTGTCTTGTCTGTTCAGTGTCACTAAAAGTTTAGACCAATAATGCATAAAGAACAACCAAGAAAAATCTTACTGTGTTAGACACTGTACAACTGAAGCAATATCTATTCTTCTATTAAAGTTGTAGGTAGTATTTTAGACTGAAGTTATGGCATTGCACACACAAGACATTTATTTTATGCATTGCCAGCAATACCACTGTAGCGTAAAACACTTATTTTATGGTGTACTGGTTTTGGTGGAAAGTTGCATGAATCTACTAATTCCAGGTCAGCAAGAGGGTTTAAAAGCTTCCATGATCAGCCTGCATCTGACCTGAAATGTGCTTTTACCAAGACAAGCTATCTAGAAAATTTAAAAGAGAAAGAAAGATGATAAGGAAGCAGCAAAAATTGTTGGGCAAAAAGCTGAATTGGAAGGAAACAGATCTTACAGACACGTCTCCTGGTTGCTGACACCATACAATTGTTTTCAGGCATAAAAGTGCTTCTGGCCCTAGAAGCAAAGGAACTATCTTATTTCCAAAAGTACCACTAAGACAGTCATTTCAAATTAGACTATTCATTTCCTTTTGGATTTCTCTTACCACTTATCTTATTAAATCATTTTGTTTCTTGAAACCACCATAGGAAACTTTTAACAGAAGTTTAAGAGAGAATCAGTGGATCTGAGGAATAACACTGAGAATAGAAGATTCTGGTCAATCCACAGAATCAGAAAATCATTTATGTTGGAAAAGACCTCCAAGATCACCATGTCACTACCTGATCCAAAACAAAACAAAACAAACAAACAAACAAAAACCACACTGACATGAAAATTGACTATCAAAACTATTAATTTCCCTGTTTACTTCTGAACACTGAAAGATTTAATCTGGTCAAATCTGGTGATGTTTATAAAATGGGAGTAAAGAAAAAGGAAAATATCCATAGAGGTAGGAATCTTTAGCTCTGTATGTGAGGTAGGGTGCCAATAACCATAACAAATGTCTGAATCTGGCATCCTAAAATATGAATGTGTTCAAGAGAGAATAAGCCAAACCAACCTCTGTGGTGCGTGAAGGTGAAGGAGATGCCTAGAAGGTGAGGGCGAACAGATGGGAGCGAGAGTGCTTAGAGTTTAAGCAATAACTCTATTGTTTCGATCTACTTCGTCTTTCCTGGCGGCTTCACTCATGCTTTAGTACCGGCTGTCCTGTCACATGAAATGTCAAGTCTGCTGGTAAAGCCTGCCCACACTGCCAAGAGTTCCCAGTGTGGGGTCAACATTGATATCCCACCAAATCCGCAATGCATGTAGACCAGGACCCAGCTGCTCCATCCACCCTTACATGGAGCAAGGAGAGGAGAGACGCTCTGATGGCTTTTTACCCAGGGATGCACACTTCAAATCTACTCTTCCAAAATACATCAGCAAAGAAATTAATGATCAAATGCACTGTTTATGCACTCATGGAGTGAGCAGATTAGAGGGTCAACCTGGGATTTGGGCACTGAATACATGTGTTGATATTAATATCTTTTCAGGATGTGTTTTCTTTTTTTTTTCTTTTTTTTTTTTTTTTTGTATAATCATGATTAAGGTTATAGTCCAACCCGACAGACACTATCAAACTGTGGGATAAAATATGTAATCATTTTAGAACTAGTGTATAAAAATGGAGATATTAAAATATTTAGTGTAAGACCTCACAGACATCAGTGTCTCAAAAATAGACTCTCAATCCTGATCTCTAGGAAGGTACAGGTTAAGTTCATTAGCCTTAAGGAGATCAAAGAATCATAGGATTCAAGTAGAGATCCTAAGGGCACATCTCAAAAAACTCCTGTCATGACATGATGATTTTCAGGTGGACATCAATCTTGGTGGATATTTGTGCAATCTGTTTTTAAAAACTTGATGTTTGATCAAATACTTTATACTGGTCCATATGCACAGACTCTATTCCCTTCTCCCATCATCCTGGAGTTCACAGTTTCTCATAATAGAAGGGTTTTCATTCCTTTGGACCTGAAGGCAAAAACTGTCGCTTTAATATAATATTCATCAGCTTATAGATTTCTTTGGAAAACTGAAAAAAAAAAAAAAAAAAGAAAAAGAAAAAGAAAAAAAAAGTGGTTTGTGGCATAAAGGGGAGGAAAAAAAGAAGTAAAAAAAAAAAAAAAAAAAAAAGAATGGCATTCGGAAAAAAAGGACAACCCTGTCAAAACATGACAGCTGATCCACTGCCTGTTTTATGCTATTCATAGAAAATGCCAAATTCTGCAAATAGTAACCACATGTACATCGGCTTCGCAGACTCAATGTTCTGCTGCAAAATGAGACGTTCTGTATTTTAGTGTGTCATCAAAGGCAGTGAAAATATCACTCCAGCCTCCTAGGCTTAACCCTCTGGTCTCTCAACTGTTAAAAGTTTAATTCGATGGCGGTGGGAGAGAACAGCAACACATCCAGCTTTGTGAGCGGTGTTAACGGAGCTGCCTAATGTATGCCAGTTGCACATAAAGTCAATTAACAAATCTGTTACCGCGCCATTTTTATTCATAGCCATGAGACCATTAAAGCGACAAGACTGCATCTGACGTTTATGATCTTGTTCGCATTGCCAGAGGAAGGGGGGGTGGGGGTGGAATCAACTTTGTGGCTCTGTAGCATGAGAGAAATAGCACCATTCAGAGACATAAGGGCTCTTGAGCAAATGCCGGAGCTTCTGAAGTCTTTTTCTCATCTCGGTCCTCACCCCAACCCCCTTTTCCCAGTCCCTCCTCCTCTAACCCCCTTGCTTGTGCCTTTCAGGTTTCATTTCGATACAGAAAGATTGGCTTTTTAGTTCAAAACTGTACCATAATTGTCCTTTTTTGTGCCTGGCTGATATTACTTTTCACTAACATTTAAAAGAGTACTTATGCTGAATTGAATATGGGATGGGAACAGCTCCTGGTGCTTTTGTGTGCAATGGGGATGGCTTTGCGAGGCTCAGCTTGAGCTTCGGTTGGCTGTGTCCTTGTCCAGGAACACTTCCAAGATCTTCCAAGAGCTAGTGACCACTAGCTCTGAATAGGGTCTCCTGTTTAATCTTCTCTTCAACAAACAGCCTTTGCAACAGCTACAGTAAATCTCTCTCAGCATGAAGGAGCCAAACCTTAGTGGTTACACCACTTCTGCCTTGGATTTTCCAATATTTTCCACCCTCTGCTGGCCCGTGTGCTCTTCTTCCACTATTTCAGAATGCTGGGAGCACAACCATGAGAAATTGCCTATGAAGCACTCTGTAACATGTTAGTGTCCCCACTTACTTAAACTGCTCCCCGGCACACCTTGAATATAACCTACATTCCCCTTTTCCAGAAGGAACTTCTACATATGTCTCCTGAGTTTCACTTTGATCCCTTTTCAGTGGTAGTAAAAAAAAGAAAGATTTAGAAACCCTGGGGACAAATAGTTTGGCAGAAAATGCTTTATTCATTAAGTGTTCTTCCTTTAAATCCAACCTTGTATTGGTAAGAATACAACTAATTGGAGTAGGAAAGTTAATAGTCATATTAGAGGGTAAGGAGGTAGATAAACGGTTAAGCAAGGATGCCAATAGGTTTTATGGCTGGATGAACTGATTATGGTACAGAACTGATAAACTCCAGAATTATTTCTAGTGTGCAGACAGGAAGGTTGGAGGCCAGCTGTCTTGAGAATCTCAGATCACAATATTTGTCTACTACAGAGTGCCAAAATCCAGTGGCTGACATCCTGGCTCCATTAAAGTTCCTGGGTAAAACTCCAACAGATGTTTTACCATTGACTTTAGTTGGATCTGTTTCACCAAATAACTGCAGGGTCTGTATGAGATGGCATGATTCTTTCCAAGACTGGAGTGGTGGGAGACATCCTTATGAATGTTTCACAGCACTGGACCTCCAGAGGAATTTGTCTCTTGGGGAATCTTGTTTGGGGAGAGGCAGGAAAGAGTGTTATCAGGGAGAAATATTGCATTCTGGTTTCTGCAAAATGACAAAGAATGAAGAAAGTGCAAACAAAAATCAGATTCGTGTTCAGCTAAGGCAAGGGAGTTGTAATGGCCAAGGTGGTAAATGCTCATGCATTACATGAAATAACTCTCATGTGATCTAGCAAGGCCTTCCAGTCTTAACAGAGACATATTTTAAACTCACCTTTTTCCTTTCCTTTCCTTTCCTTTCCTTTCCTTTCCTTTCCTTTCCTTTCCTTCCTTTCCTTTCCTT
>NC_048902.1:16253906-16267822 GCF_011077185.1 Oxyura jamaicensis
CTTTCTTTCTTTCTTTCTTTCTTTCTTTCTTTCTTTCTTTCTTTCTTTCTTTCTTTCTTTCTTTCTTTCTTTCTTTCTTTCTTTCTTTCTTTCTTTCTTTCTTTCTTTCTTTCTTTCTTTCTTTCTTTCTTTCTTTCTTTCTTTCTTTCTTTCTTTCTTTCTTTCTTTCTTTCTTTAATTTCTTGCTATAACCATGAGATTTACACATGTACCGAATAAACAAAACCTACCATAAGGTTATAAATAAGTTGACTATAGAAGTGTTTATTCTTCAAGGCTTTAGATGTTGTGAACAAGAAGGAAGAACAATGACCTGCTTTTCACTTATGAACTTATAAATTAAAGTTTGATTCTCAATGCCTGTATTTTGCTCCATCAAATCTCTTAACCACAATCTACAACTGATGTTTGTGTGTTTCCTGCACAAGAGTCAGAGGAAGACACAATAGTAACATCTCAGGTGTGCCAAAGGTTTAATTCAGTCTCAGATAAGTGAAAATTTCAATCTGTTTGGATGCCTCATCATCAATATTGATCTGATGTTCTGTACTGATCTTTGACAAGTTTGGTATAACTGTAAGTTGAAGGGACTTCACTACCAACTTTTGCAAGTTACATACAAACTGGTCTCCTGTCTGTTCAGCTTTATCCTATACTATCTTTAACCTTGAACATGACTTTTGATGATTAATAAACAAACAAAAATATAAAGACATGACAATCTAACTTCTTGTCTTTCCAGGATGCAATATCCAGCCCATTAGTGATGAGAATGAATATCCCACATTCATCTGCCTTTCCATAAAGCCCCATGGTCTCAACCTCAAGTTTCAGACCTCCCCATAGCTGTTCCAATTATTGCAGTAGTTCCTGACATCCACTCATCCTCTAACAATTGCATCAACACCATCAATTTCCTTTCACCCATGCAATTTAGCAGTAGCCACAATGGTGTTCAGTCTCTTATGAAGTAGACCAGATCTTAAAATGGTAGCAGGGAGTTTGAAAGGCTCTTTAGTCATCAAGCTCCTCAGGCAGGTGCTTTCTGAAGTAAGAAGAAAAAGTCAAGTATTAAAAGTCAGTTGCGGAGTAAGTGCTGCATCTCTTAATTCATACAAAGGGAGTTTTGTAGAGACCCATAATCTACACAAGTGAATTGGGAATCGGATATTAAAGACGAAAAACAAAGAGATATCTGTCCTGTAGCTTGGGGCACCGATCAAAACACAGCGTGGGAGGGCAGCCGAGAGGTTAACCCTTCCTGTAGCCTTGAAACTGCACTGAAAATGGCCTTTGTATGTCAGAGAATAAGCTTTACAAACCCCAAACTTGTGGGTCATTGTCGTACTGAAAAGATGCCCATTGAAATGTGAAATGGATCATGTTTTTGTTTCTTGCATATAAAATTGTTTTCTGAGACTTTCAAATGACCTTCCCATGGATACTGAACTTTTCATCATTTACTAACATTCAAATATACAAATGGTCACCCAAAGGGACTAGCACACATGGCAAAATAGATTTCATCCATTAATCCCCTTCTCATTGAAACATTGAAAAAGGAGCCAGAAAATATGGGTGAACATTAGATATGTTTGAAATATTGTGAAGGTCTGAAAAACAGATTATGAATTTTGGCTGAAATATCACTTCTCCTTGCCATTTTCACTGCTTGAATAGAATATAGCACATTGACCAGACCTGGTTCCCACTGATGTCAAAGCAAACACTTCCTGATTGCATCAGAGAAGATTTAGCTGTTCAATAGGTTTCCATAAAAATGGTAACCAAGTCCTTATTTTAATTGGATTTAGATACCTCATTTAGTCAAATAACCAGTTATAGCTTCATATTAGAATAGAGATTAGAACAGGTCCTACAAAACAGTTCCAGGATAGAACTGGGAGACAACCCTGTGTATTGACTTTGGCTAAATTTAACTCAAATTCATACATCCAGATTCCATTCTGGCTTCAGCTGAGTGCTACATCCTGCACAATATCAGCCTTGGAACTGGATAGCTGATGTGGAGGTAAAATGGCATACCAATGGGCTCAGATAGGTTAAAAAGTCAGCTTAAAACTTTGGAAACCAGAACATGTCAACAATTTTTTCATCTTTCAACTATAATTCTTCCCGTAGATATTTTTCCTTCTGTTCAGTTCCTTATTATTGTCTTTCTTACCCAAGAAAGAGACAGCTATCTTTAAGATAACTTCTAGTTCTTGCTTTGTAGCAATGCCCTTGTCCTTTGATTTGGACTCTGATCTTCAATGATGACATTACTAGGCTTACATGTATTAGAAAATAAGAAATTATTATTAAATAAAAGTGCAAATCTCTACACCAGACACTGTAACAACAATTACAACATGGTAGTACTCCCAGTGCTTGCACTTTGCCTCAAGGTCCTGGAGAATGTTAGTGTGGAGTTAGGTCCAGATATACTGGTTTCTGACAACTTACTGGAAGCACCTGTCCTTCATTGCTACCGTACCAAGGCACCACCTGTGCACCTTGGCACGCCAGTGTTTTTGGAGTTGCAAAATGCTTAGGGCTCTCAGTCAGTGCATGAGCAGCTGGCAGCTTTGGTGCAGATGGGGACAAGAGGGTACATTGTGCAGCCGGGCAATCTCTCCAGTATTTCACGTCAGTGCTGAACAATGTAATAAAAGTTTGCAGATGAAAATACTGAGCTGGCTGGAAGGCAATAATTCATGTTGGGTTTTATGACACTGGCCATTTAAGAGCTGTAGGAGTGTTTGAAGCAGGAGTACAGATCACATTCTATCCATGATCTAGCTCCAGCTCTACGACAGCAGTGTTTTCCACATACAAAAAGATTTTTGCTCGTCTGACAACTTGCCATCTCTGTCTGGGAGGGCTGTGTCTATCTTTGGAAGCTAATGATGTGCAAAGGAAGGTGCCCGGAGGAGTGATGTAACTCTATTACATTGTGTGTGATTTCTGTCTACTGCAAAAACTACTAGGAGAGAAAGTACACACATACATATACATAAACTATTCAGTGTATGAAAGAAGGAATTCATAAGGAGCTGCATCTGGGACACAGTAAGATATACTCCCCACTCAGTTAATAAGAACAAGACCCAGAAGTCACAAATGAGGAGGTCATAAAGGGGCTTATAAAAACATTTAATATGCAAGTAAAATGTGGTGCAACACATTAGGTAATATTATTTATATACATTTGTTTTAATTTCTTTACTATGTCTTTTGATTTAAATGATTTCCCTCTAAGTCAAAGGTTGTTTAAACACGTACTTCTCTGGCAAACTCAAGTGATAGGCAACAGTTTGCCTGTCTTGACTAGTCTGGGATGGGATGAGAGCTTTATGTTTAGTACCTGCTCAAATTCTACAAGCAAAAGCAAATCAGATGGAGCCTATTTTGGGAATTTTTCTCTGGGAAGGTTTGGACAATCAGTGTGGAGCTCAACCTGGAGCCACTAAATCACTTTGCTGAATGTGGTTTAGTTAATAACGGCTATAGAATAGTACAGAGTGGTGAGAAACACTGTTCATATGTCTGCCAGCTCCAGCACTGAGGACAATGTCAGTGAAAAGTCCAGGTCTGTCACAGGGTAAAAATTCAACCCAAGCATGTTTTCCCCCCATTGTTGAAGCACTAATATACCTGATCTGAAAAGAAGGTTCTATTATATGGAAAAGGGTTTGGTGACTGCTTGGGCAGGCATGAGCAAAACTTGACTGGTGTATTTAGGGCTACCGTCTAAAAAGAATTAATTGAGATTTAGAAATGAAGCTGTTACCTATCTACACAGGCTCAAAAGCAGTCTCTTTATAACTACTTGTTTCCTAGCAGCTCCAAGCGTGAAGACATTTATATAGTTTCTAAAGCAGTGTATCCAGAAAGATAGGAACCACATGGTGATGAGCATGTAAGGGATATGCAGGCGCACAGGCACACGCATGTGCACAGACAGCAGCTTCTGCATGGCCCAAGTTTTTGTTGAGATGGCAAGAATCTGCAATGGAATACAAGCAGAAATGATAATCAAAATAATAAAGGAAAAAAAAAAAAAAAAAAAAAGGCTCTTTCCCACAAAAATCAGACACATGCCAGCGGTACTTTCCCAACCTAAGAGAGGAAAAGCCCTCTTGGCTAATTCGTTGCAAAGCTAATGAAAACCAGACAAGGTATTGAAACCAAAAAAGCTTTATGTTACAGGGAAAACAAAGCTTTCCAATGGAAATTATTCATTAAAAAGAACTGGTTCACTGAAATTAACAAAAAATATGTGCGAGAAACACCATACTGAATGTGTTTTTGGTGATAACAATCTTACATTTATATATAGCACATTTCAGCCAGATGGACTCCAAAGTGCTTTACAAGCTTTGGTGCTTGTACAAACGAAATGTAAAGAATCACTTTTATTCTCCCCCATTGAAATATATCTTAGCTGGGTGAATCATTGCAACTGCATAAAAATGCATAGTATCACGCAATACTTTATTATATATGTAGGCAGACAAGTTGACAGAACATAACTATCCAGATTTTTCCTTAGCCTGGGCAGACTACAAGGGTTAACACCCCCTCCTTAGGGAAAAAAATTTATAACACATTATTAATTCCTAAAGTAGCTGGAGTTCTTTTTCTTAAGCTGGTGTTTTCCTAAACAAATGTGGAGAGATTGTCTCATTAACTGCCCGGTGGGAAGAATACCTATTCCAGTCATCAATCACAGAGCAGCACTTCAGCTTTTCTGTAGGAATCTCCAAAATTGCATTGTGATCCCAGCTGCCCCTGTATATCTTCAAGCCCGGGTGCAGGTACCTGTCAAAGGCATCATGGCTGGTGCTGCTGTATGTTTTAGGGAAAGCCACCCTCGGCTCCTGTCAAACTTCCTTGACAGCCCCGACACCTGACGCACAGGGCGGTGTGGGGAGAAGCTTTCGCACAGTGACCGGGAGCTCCATCTTGCAGATTTGCTTCCCCTCCCGTTACTTTATGAAAATGGATTGTCAGAGCAGCTGGTGAGACAGAAGTGTCTGCCTGCATCTCAGTGTGGCTGGTACTGTGATCCACCACCAGTACACGCTGAACCAGGCTCCAAATGGGGAGGGGGAAGGGGGCAGTTTCATTTACTGCCAAAACCCTTAAGCAGTTGCTTGTTTTGTCTCTCTGTCTGAGCAGATTTTTTTTGCTTTTCTTCTTACTCCACCTGCAATATTTTAACTTTTGTTTTCAGGCTGCCTTTTTTTTTTTTTTTTCCCCCTCTGCTTTCTCACAAAGGGTGGAGGGAGACATGAGCACACTTGTGGGGTGTTTGTGTTTTCATTTATTTATTTATTTAGGGTGCAGAAAATGCCTGCCAAGAGGGAGGCTGCCATTGCTGAACTGAGCAGGAGGGCGAATGGTTTTGCTGCCTCAGGAGGTTCTCAGCACTTGGAGGCTGATTGGAAACATCATGTGTGACAATGCACAAAAAAGACTCTCATCACAATGCCAAATTTCAGAGTCCCACCCCAGTACCTCCAGAAGAGCTAGGAAGACTGCTGAAGAGCTTCTAATATCTGCTATAACTTTAACAATCACCTCCTACCCTCTGTATATACATTAGTGCTGTTCTGTATGTATGATCTGTCCTAGGAGAAGGTCAGACAGGATTTGACAAAGGGCCACAGGAGCCCCTGAGCCTTTCCCTGGTGGAGCATCCCCAGGTGGGCTGCGCCATGCATGTCTTTTGCTCTTCAACCCAAAGGCACACAGGTGTCAGGTGAACTTCAGCCTGAAATAGAGGTTCCCCTCTCTCTGCAAGCTCATTATTAGCAAGTGCTGTGAGTATGATTATCATTCATTTGCCTTCACAGAAGAGGATCAGAGCATCTTGTTAACCCAAAAGCAGCCATGTGGGCACACGGGGCCAGGAGCAGGTACTCAAGGACTTCTGTTGGCAAGATTTATGACATAGGTAGAACCTAATTTGGTATGGTGGTGCAGGTTAATTGTCTGGCACTACGTCAACTGGTAAAATTAATAACTGTCGCAATTAAAGAGTAATGCAAGAGAGTACTGAAAACAAATGAAGGATTTTTCCCTCATTGACATGTAAACAAATTCATTGTTGTCAGCATTTTCAGTGAAAAGAATTGCTTTCTATTGGGAAACAAACCCAGAAAGATTGAAAACTGCCATAGCAGAGTTTTCAGCCAGATCTATTATTTTTATATACTCACACACCTGTAGGCATACACAGAACATGATACATTTTAAAGGAGAATTCCACATGGAGAAGTTATTATTAAATCATTTCCCAGTCAATCATCTTCCCTCCAAACTTGGAGCCTCAGTTTATCTGATGTTCTCACTGGCAGAGGAAAGCTTCTAGATTCCACTATTTCCAATGCATCATCCCTAACCCTCCTGAAAGAAATCAATAGTAGGAAAAAGATTAAAAAAAAAAAGGCAAAAGTCATGTGAAAAATAGATAATTTTCCTGGTATAGAGATAGAATTAATAAATTCACTTTGCAAGATAGATGGTGTGAAAAGGATAATACAGTGTTTCCAAACCATGAGGGTCTTGTACAATTTAAGTCATAAAAGGTAGGATGCACTGGCATGAACAGAGCTGATTTTAACACTTTAATGCATTTTTGTAGTTGTTTTTTTTTCAGCCATAAAGCTGGAATATACAACCTGTTGGTGCAGTCTGAGTCTTCAGAAGGGCACATGTAGGCATGAAGGTATACATTTAGCATCGTATTACTCTAAATGAGTGTAGTATGGCGAAAAATTTTAGCCCAAGGGAAGATCTCACAAGGCAGCTGGAGGTAGAACTGGCTTCATGTGTTTGTTGTGTCTTCATGGCTCATGAGACTCTCTCCAGTTAAGACAGTTTTGTTAGTTGTGCCAGTGAGAGAATTTGGCTATAAATCTTCAACACCAAATTCTATGTGTTTAAAATCACTACTTAAATTGAGCTTTACCTGGGTAACCAGGTACCTGCTTTCTTTTGAGATCTCTGTGCTGGAGGGCAACTGCTCAATTACTTATTAGCTGTCTCCAGGGAACCCTTGCCTAAGCTCCCAAATATGTTTTCCAGTATCCATGGTCTGCATGAATTTTATGCATCTCCTTCCCCGGGACTTTATAAGTCAGCTGTAAAAGTTTGTGAGGGGGTGGAACATAGTGATGTCCGTAATCTCAGTCTGGAAAAATGGTTTATATAAAGTGTCATTAAAATGGATTTGGCTATTTTTTATTTTTATTTTTCAACAGCAAGGAAAAAAAAATAATGAAAGGGGGAAGGAAGAAAGAAAACATTTGAGGCTGGATACATTTTTTTTTACCTCTATGATCAGTAAAAGAAAAAAGAAAAGCTTTGACTTCTTTAACTGTACGTGAATCTAGAAGGGAAGGGGTTGCTTAGTCCCTTTGGAAAGAGCTGAGTGTTCATGTATTCATATTATTAATGGCTTTTTGCAATGATTTTACTGCACAAATTGTTATGAGACTGTTACAATGCAAATGGGATACCAGTGAGATTTTCTATCTGAAGACCCCAACCACAGTCCATTGATATCACTGAAAATTCTCCTATTTAATAGATTTTGGATCCCTCTCTATGCTCATAAAAATGCAGGGTACTTATTATTTAGTGGCATTCATTTTGCACCAGGACTACACAGTAGCTAGTGTTGTTGAAAAAGCCTTTTTTTCCCCTGTAACACTGTCTCCTCAAGAGTTGCTGCCGAACGTCCTTGAAGACATAATAGCTTCATAAACCCAGGTATGATTTTTCACAGGTAGTTCACAGTGCTGTCAGGTCCTGTGCTTTTTAATTCATAGTTTGAGAAGTCTGCCTAAAAGCCCATGCACCAGGATGCTTGTGATGACATGAGCCCCCATAAAAGTCTGCAGACTTTTCAGCTGAGGACAAAGGTTTGAAGGTATGACCTGGGGACATGCTGAAAGCTGGGAAAAAAAAAAAAAAAATAATTAAAATAATAATAATAACAATAATAAAAAAGAGAGAATAAAATCAGGCAAAAAAAAATATTGCATATATTTGCACTTTTTTGTTGTTATTGGAAAAACAAACAAACAAACAAAAACCACAAAACAAACAAAAAAAAACACCTATGAGTAAACTGTGCTCAAAATCTTGGAGAATTTGGGGCAGCCAGATGCTTATACTATAGCTTGTGTGTGCACATGTTTTTTAGCCCAGGCTTACCACAACCTTGCCTTTTTGCAAGGGACAACTGTGAATTTCCTCGAGGCCACTTATGTTGTGTGCCTAACAGCCCAGCACTTGCAGTGGCTGTGAAGGCTGGGTGAAGGCATTAACACTGAATTTCTTCTTGAGGCAACCTGGCTGCTGTGTGCCAAAGTCTCCAGAGCCTGACCTGCTATGCAACCCTGGAGAAGCTCACCCACCCCACCACTGGCTCCTGCAAAATCCCTGCGATTCAGCAACAGCTTTGTGAAAGTGGAGAAAGGAGGTAAATGTCTCTGCAAGTCACGATCTCTCTCAGCCCTGTTTTCAACCAGATGCAATAAACTCAGTTGCCCAAGAAAAAAGGACAAGTTTATATATGCTCCCACATAACTTCATGCATGGTTATCTCTGCAAGAGGTGCCTGTGCAGAGTCACAGGGTGCATTGGTATCTGCTTGCTGGCCATGCATGTGCCCACCAGTGGCCAGGCACAGAAGCAGTTGCTCCAGTGTTTGTTCCTGAACAGGGCTGGAAGGAGTTAAAGGCAATAACATGCTTAGAAAGGGCTTGTTTGCACTGCATGGGCTGATATTTTTTTGTCAGCCCTGTGACCTGCAGGCACACACCTGGTCCCAGGGTCAAATTACAGCTAGATCCCTGGCCCGCAGGTCAGGACCTGGCTGATGATAAGAGGAGGAGGCCCTCCTTGGCAAAAGCCATCACTTAAAGAAACAAGAGAATATTAAGGAATATTAGATGTCACTCCATCTTCCTTTAGGCTTCATTTCCCTTCCTTTAATTATCACGAAAGGTAAACACTAAATATTCCAGGGAGTCATGGTCAGGGGAAATATGACGAGCTGCACATTCATTGTGGCCTTGCTGTGAATGCACTGGGAAAAAATAAAGGGGAAAAAAAAAAAAAAAAAAAAAGATAAAAAAGATAAAAAAAGATAAAAGCTTGGTTGTCTGCCCTTATTAAACTTCACTTAGCTACTGTTAATTATGAACCTAGATTGAGACTGAACAGCTCTAGATTAAACATTTCAGTTCTCCCCTACCACAGCATCATTTAAAAACTGTAAGAAAATGTCAGTGAGGAGAGACCATCTGTTTTCTGAGTGGAAGCCCACAGAAGGAAGAAAGAAATAAAAAAGGAAGAAACAATGCATGTATAAAACCTTCAGCTGATGCTTAGCTTTTGGGTAGCTGGCTTGTAGGGAGGTAGAGTGAATTTAGGGAGTTTTTCACTCTAGCTTGGCATAATTTATGCAAGTAATAAATGATGGCTATGGACTATATTTGTTTTTAGCAAAATTTTACTTATTTCACAGTCAGGTAACCCAGAGCACAAAAAAATTAAATATTTTACTTGCAGTCATTGAACAACCAGATATTGAATCCTGATGCTCTTTCTTATGTTCTAACCACTAAACAAAACTGCCAAAGATGTCCCAGAGTGCTTAATAAATTGTGCCCGGGGGGTTATTTTCCTATGACTGAAATGCAGCTGGACTGAAAGGCTGCTGTCAGTCTGCACAGACTTAGCTCTGTAAAATGGGGAGTTGCCAAAGGAACTCATAGGGGAAATTTTCGGTACAGTTGGCAAGGTGTGATTACAGGCTCTGGATTAGTGCCAGGATCTAATGCAGACCTTACACCCTCCTTCCTGGAAAAAGTGTGGGCTCT
The DNA here is from genome assembly GCF_011077185.1 of Oxyura jamaicensis. NCBI lineage: Eukaryota > Metazoa > Chordata > Aves > Anseriformes > Anatidae > Oxyura > Oxyura jamaicensis. Next base: position 16,263,809 of record NC_048902.1, read on the forward strand.
TTAATAGCCCTTAGTTTTATGTTTCACCTGCAAGTAAATGAGTGGCACCAATGGGAGATGGAAGCAGCTACAGCGCAGTGAGCACCATTAAATCTTCCTCAGAGCTGAAATATTTCGTACTGACCAGTATTAGCCACTGACCTGATTTGTCAGCCTATCAAATGACAGCCATGTTCCTGGAATTACCTTTCTTCTCTCTTTCTTTCCTTGAAAGTAGTTCATGGGAAGAATTAATCCATAACATTTTGGTGCTGGAGTACCCTGCTGTAAATGGAGAAATCACTGGGCACTGGATTTTGTCTCTAGATTTAATTTGTGTTGTTTTGTTGTTGTTTTTGTTGTTGTTTGTTTGTTTTCCATTGTGCTGGTCTTGAATAGCTACCATGGGTTCAAAAGGCAGTGGGAACAGAAATGCTGGGTTCCGAAAGCTCACCTTTTTAGACGATGAGAGTTGCGATATCATCTAGTTCAAGCTGCCTACTATGCAAAGACAACATGACTTTAAATCCCTCTTGGTCCTTTGTAATAAATGTTATAGTTTAAGCAAGCAATGTCTTTCCATTAAAACTATAAACTTCACTAGTATAATTAAGACTGATTTAAAGTAAAATTAAGTTTGACATGTGGCAGGTGAAGCAGTGCCATTAATTTCAACTGCATATTTGGCAACAATAGATGAGAGAAAATGGGGGGCATGGGTCAAAAGGGGAGAGCTGTAAGTCCTTTCAGGCTCTTGGTCAAGTTGAGGGTGGAAAATGAAAAATATTTCAACTCTTTGTGGGCTGGATACTGTCATTTGCCATGCAAGTATTAGACAAGGGCTTGTGTCTATTCTCCTTGACAGTGATACAAGGTGGATATTATCTGTAATGTATTGGATCCAAGGTAAACCAGGGTAAGTGGCAAATGAAGATTTAGAAAGATGTCCTTTCTCCCTCCTTCATTTTTTTTTTTTTTTGTCATTTTTACCTTTTATTTATAGATACTCTATATTTTTCTTATTAATTCTGTATTTTCTAAGATGCCCCTTTTGGAGTCCCTGTGGAAGGTACTTACCTAGTCCTTGCCATTACTTGAAGGGAGTAATTTTTCTGACTCTGAAACCAGAGATGTAGACAAAGAAGACAGGACATCTTGTCTAGATGTAGAGAAAGAAGACAGGACATCTTCAGTACAGTCTATGCTGATGAAATTGTATCCTAAGGGGTTCTCTAGAATCCACTTTGAAATCTATTTCTGATTTTGTACCAAATTCAAGCCGAAAACTAAACCCAAGCCCTACCAGCTTGATCCAGTGCCCATATATAGCAGGGACAAGTTTGGGTGTCAGCCTACACGGCACCCTCCACAGAGATTTTCAAAAAGGTCTTGTTATTATATTCATCAACCATCTCATTTCCTGCCAAGGAATATTGGCATGAACTCTCTCCAGAGTCCATCAGTGCCCTTGATCCTGAGAAATTACTGTTGAGAAATAGAAATAATTATGTTCTCCTCCTCCAACCCAGATGTGGTATCCATATCTTGACAGCTTTTCCTGTCCAACGTCAGCCAAGGGAGTGAAACACTAGTACCCAGGGAAGGATTTCCTTTTTTGAAATCAATAAATTCTAATTGCCAATCATGCAAATAAATATGCCTTGCTGGAGCAATGTTATAGTCCACCAGGACCGAACCGCATTAACTCATTGAGGAAACTTCATCCTCTGATTGCAGATTGAGGTGAATGAAAACATCTTTTAGGGGACTCAGCTACCCTGGTTCTGATGGTTGAATTCTAATTACACACATATTACTTTTACCATACTTATTAATGACAAACATATCAACCTTCCTACCGGAAAGTGAACTAAAAATCCAATTTGAATAAAGAATTGCAAATGCCCTGTGTAAAAGACTGCACACAAAACAAACCAGATGTTTCAAGCTGCATAGAGAGAGCTTTACAGAGCAGCTGGGAGAATTTTTTTTTTCATCAGCCATTGGTAAAAGATATACATTGCCAGCACGCTAACTGCTTCCATTTTTAATACTCATATAATTGGTTTACTCCTGTAACCAATGCAATATTAAGTTAAAAAAAGGGGGAATTAAGGAAAAACAAACAAACAAAAAAACTAACCAAAACAAACAAACAAACAAACAAAAATGATATTGGTCGAAGTTTATAAAGGTCATGGGGTTTGTGGATAGGGAGGAGAGTGGAGGAGGATAGAGGTTATTTTTCCCCATAAAGCTTTCTTATTTACTGCAAGGTTGTGAAGTTTGGAAAAAAATACTAATAAAATTTATTGCCAGGGGTTGTAAGAAGATCATACCTTGGTTCTATTTTCAGCTCCAAACAGATTATAGGACAATGGAGCATAAATGGAAATTAAAACAGATTTAGAACAGACGTTAGGAAGCACTTTTTCACATTGAGGATAATAAATGTGTGGAATGGCCTATCAGGCAAGGTTGTAAAGGCAAAGACACTGGGATCATTCACGCAACAACTTGGGAAATAGCGCACTAAAATGGAATGAGTCTGGATGGTGAGGCGGCCTCTGTTTAGATTCCTGGGATGTTTCAAGTTTGCATGTTCATTTCTTTTTCTTTCTTTTTCAAACAATAATTTCGTCTTGATTTTTTGCTCTTTCAGGAGAGTTTGTCGATCACGTTTCCTGTGAGGTAAACAATGGCTTTTTATTCCTGTTTAACAAGCCTTTCTCACTTATAGCAAACAGGCTGTGCAGGAGAAGAGTACCAGCTCTGGAAAACCTGTCCTGCCTCTCCTAAGAGGCCGGGCAGAAAGTGGACATTTTTCCCAATTTGGCAGTGGATAACTATGCCAAAAGCTCACACAGCTGGAGGAGGACATACCAGCCTTTTCCTACCAGATCTAGCCTTCTCCATGACGTTGACTTCTGTGGTTATCCCGGTAGGGTAGCTCATCCCTTCTCATGCTGTTCATTCATAAATTAATTTCAAGATACTTCAGGATTCCCTTCATCTAACAGAGAACCTCTCGGAAAGATACTTAGGCCACAAAGAAATGTCTTTCTAAAGTGCACTGCTCTATGCTATACTCATCAATATCTACACCATATAATTTTAGGTTAGAAGCACCAAGTGGCTTGCACGTTTCCCATTTCAGTGTTTCCCTTATTTGCCTCACTACTCATGCTCTTGTTGCAGGTTAAAAGCAAGGATGCAGTGGGAAGGAGAGGGATCAATCTGTAAGAAAGGGATCAATCACTTATGTGCATCTTCCCACTCTTCACTGCCACATCCGTCTGTAGCTGTACCTGACAGACCTTCCAGTCACATGACACATCATCCAACAGCCAACTTTACACCTGTAAAACTGCATCCCAAACAAAGCCTACCGCAAACAAAGACTCTAGGAGTTGGGCTCCACTAAGATGTCCTTGATTATTCCCAAAAGTGCACCAAGTCAGACAAAACCCAAGTCAGTAGATAGCTCAGAAATCTGGTTTTAAAAGCCTCACCATGAATGCTGTGACAAGTCAGTATAGGTGCAACTTCTGTGTGAATATCCATGTTTTCCAGAAACATTACAACGGTTTGCTGCAGATTCCTTGGGCCAGGTTATTAGCCAGCATTAAGAGATTACTCTGGAGTTACACCCAGATAGTCTGGCCTCACAAGACAGCACAAGCAAGTCACAAATATAAAGTGACTAACCAGTGGTTCATAGTCTGGGACATCTATGTCCTTTACTGTGTGCATATACAAGAACAGTACATTCTAGCCAGGAATTTCAACATGCTTTTAAAATCAATTATTTTTACAAAATTTCTCTTAAGGATATCAAGCTTACACAATAAGAAAGTCAAAGTCAGAGAGAAAGTGGTGTACCTAGGGTCAGAGCACTGGTGACTCAGTCAGTGCCAGAGTGATATAGGAATCCTACTCCATAGCCTATGCGTTAAGCTGTACTCCCTCATCACAGATAATGTACAAAAATAAAATAAAATAAAATAAAATAAAATAAAATAAAATAAAATAAAA